>NC_061117.1:25242819-25244535 GCF_002878395.1 Capsicum annuum | reverse complement strand
TTTCTGGAGGGTCCTGAACATAAAGTAAAATCCTATTTTTCAGGAGGGTCCTGAACAGAAAGTAAAAATCCCATTTTTCAGAAGGGTCCTGAACATAAAGTAAAATTCCCATTTTCGAGGAGGGTCCTGAACAGAAAGTAAAATCCTATTTTTCAGGAGGGTCCTGAACAAAAAGTAAAATCCCATTTTTCAGGAGGGTCTTGAACAGAAAGTAAAATCCCATTTTTCAGGATAGTCCTGAACATAAAGTAGATTTCCATTTTTTAGGATGGTCCTGAACATAAAGTAGATGGCCACTGTCTAGACCCTTGTACCATTTTTCGCAGTATCTTTTTTATATTCTTATTGGCGGCTTCTACAGCACCATTGGCCTTTGGGCCATATGGAGTAGAATTTCGATGTGCGATCTTAAACTGTTGACATACTTTTTGCATCAAATGACTATTGAGATTGGCAGCATTGTCTGTAATGATTATCTTAGGAATTCCAAATCTACAAATACTATTGGCATGAACAAAGTCCACCACAGCCTTCTTTATCACTAACTTGAAAGTTACTGCTTCTACCCACTTTGTGAAGTAGTCAATGGGTACCAAAATGAACCTATGTCCATTTGATGCCTTCGGCTCAATTAGTCCAATCACATCCATTCCCCAAGCCACGAACGGCCATGGAGCGGCCATTGCATGTAACTCAACAGGAGGAAAACGTATCAGATCACCGTGTACCTGACATTGATGACACTTTCGAACAAATTGAATAGAATCCCTTTCCATAGTAAGCCAGTAATAACCTGCTCGAAGAATCTTCTTTGACAAGACATGACCGTTCATGTGCGACCCGCATACTCCAAAGTGTATTTCAACTATGATTGCCGAGGCTTCTCTTGCATCTACATACCTCAAAAGTCCCCGATCTGGGGTTCTCTTATACAAGATTCCCCCACTTAAGAAAAATCCACTAGCTAAACGCCTAATAGTCCTCTTTTGATCGTTGGTGGCATATGATGGGTATTCTCCTGACTGAATGTACCGCTTGATATCCAAGAACCAAGGTTCTCTATCAAGCTCTTCTTCAACCGCATTACAGTAAGCATGCTGATCACGACTCTGTATATGCACTGGATCGATGTAGGCTTTGTCAGGATATTAGAGCATTGAAGACAGAGTGGCTAAAGCATCAACAATTTCATTACGAATCCTTGGAATATGCCTAAATTTTACTAATACAAACTGTTGACATAGCTCCTGCAAGCATTGTCGATATGGGATGATCTTCAAATCTCGCGTCTCCCAATCGCCTTGAATTTGATGGACGAGCAAATCCAAATCCCCAACACCAATAATTCTTGGACTCCCATATCAACAGCTTACCTCAAACCAAGAATGCAGGCTTCATACTCTACCATATTGTTAGTACAGTAGAATCGAAGTTGTGCTGTTAGCAGGAAATGTTGTCCCGATTCAGAGATAAGAACCCCACCTATTCCGACTCCTTTCATATTGACAGCTCCATCAAAGAACAACCTCCAACCTGGATCAGCATCTATAACGACTTCATCGACACACGACACTTCTTCGTTAGGAAAATATGTCTTTAATGGCTCGTATGCTTTATTGATGGTGTTCTCAGCAAGATGATCTGCCAAGGCTTGGGCTTTCATGGCGGTCCGAGTCACATATACAATGTCGAACTCGGTAAGCAATATTTGCCACT
>NC_061117.1:25229969-25239819 GCF_002878395.1 Capsicum annuum | reverse complement strand
CCACTTTGCCAATCGACCCGTCGGCATAGACTTCTGAAAGATATACTCCAAAGGATCCATGCGGGAGATGAGATAAGTAGTATAGGATGAGAGATAATGCTTCAACTTCTGTGCTACCCAAGTTAGGGCACAACACGTCTTTTCAAGAAGAGTATACCTGGCCTCATATGCGGTGAACTTATTGCTAAGATAATAAATAGCCTACTCCTTTTTGCCTGTGACATCATGTTGACCCAGGACACAACCAAAAGAATTGTCCATGACAAATAAATATAAGATCAAAGGGCTACCAGGATCCGGGGGTACCAGCACGGGCGGATTTGACAAATATCTTTTGATTTGATCGAATGCTTCCTGACATTCTTCAGTCCATTTTACCGCAACACTCTTTTTCAGCAACTTGAATATGGGCTCACAAGTGGTTGTGAGTTGATTAATAAACCTGTTAGTGTAGTTCAGTCTACCAAGAAAACTCATCACCTCCATTCTATTCTTAGGCGGGGGCAAATCCTGAATGGCTTTGATTTTCGAGAGATCCAATTCAATTCCCCGACGGCTGACTACAAACCCCAACAGCTTTCCAGATGGAACTCCAAATACACATTTTGCCGGGTTGAGTTTGAGATTATACTTGCGAAGCCTTTCAAAGAACTTTCTTAAATCTTTAACATGGTCGACCTTACTTTTTGACTTAATAATCACATCATCCATGTAGACCTCAATCTCCTTATGTATCATATCATGAAACATAGTGGTCATGGCTCTCATGTATGTTACTCCAGCATTCTTTAAATCGAACGACATCACTCGATAACAATAAGTCTCCCATGGTGTGATAAAAGACATCTTCTCTGCGTCGTCATCATCCATAATAATCTGGTGATATTCGGCATAGCAATCCACAAAAGATGCAACCTCGTGTTTAGAACAGTTGTCTAACAAAATGTGGATATTGGGCAGTGGAAAATCATCTTTCGGACTTGCTCTGTTCAAATCACGGTAATCAATACACACTCGAATTTTCCAATCTTTCTTTGGTACGGGAACAACATTGGATAACCACATGGGATAGCGAGCTACTCGAATTACTTTGGCTTCAAGTTGTTTCATGATTTCCTCTTTAATTTTAATACTTACATCCGTTTTAAACTTCCTCAACTTCTGTTTGACAGGAGGGAACGCGGGATCAGTTGGTAATTTGTGAGCACACTAATTCAGTGCTTAAACCAGGCATATCATCATCATAAGACCATGCAAAAACATCCTTGTAATCAATTAATGCTTGAATCATTCCCTCTTTTAGCTGTGGCAAAGCATGTACACTAATTTTAGTTTCCCTAACATCCTCTTGATCCCCTAGATTTATTGGCTCAATCTCATTCAAATTAGGATTCGGTTTGTGTTCAAACTGTTCCCACTCTTTGCTTATTTCTTCTAGTGCTTCTTCTTCATCATATTCCCCATCCTGCTTCATTACATCTTGATTAGTTTGGATTTTAAGATCAGGCTAAAAATTCCGCATGCATGTCATGTCATTAGAATCAGCATAAAAAAAACTGTGTAAAAAAGAAAAACAAAATACATTAGACACGAAACAAAAGGGACATTGCATTTCATTAAATAAAAAGATAGAAGGGTTTAAACATAGATTCCAACATAACATAAACAAACTAAAACACGAATTACAACCCTGAAATAACTTGGATAAATAGAAAGAAAAACAAAATAAACTACAAAAACTCTCTCCTAACGGGGAGAGGAGTGACTTCCCAATTATTGAGCCGGAGAGCTGGACCTATGAATTGCACGTCTGCCATACTGGTACCTTCTCCTGCTTCGACCATATCAACTTTAATAAAAAGGTTCTGAAAGTCATCAACCAATTCAACTTCAAATTCCACATGCTTTGTGACACCGCTCTTAACAAATGATTCACTGAGTAGTGGCATTGGGCGAGGGAGTGACCATATTTTCTTTTTCCTTCCCTTGGATTTCTTTAGATCTTCATCCATAGGCTTAAATCCCAGACCAAACGTTCCCACGTTCTCACTCGGACATATGGGATGAACTATACTGTGCAGAGACGCTCCCAAACCCTTTCCTGGCTCAAATTTGTATTTCCAAAGTTCACTCACCATCATGATAGAAGCAGAAGACAATTGTGGTCCCGGTATAACCTGTCATTCAAGGATACGATTCACTGGCACTGTATTAAAAATTTGATAGACGAATGTCTCCTCTACGTTATTTTCTTTAATAAGAGACAAGGGAGAATCTTCGCAGGCAGGCAAATCTCCTTCACCGTGAATAACCACTTCTTACCTGTCATGCTCAAACTTAATCATTTGGTGCAGTGTAGACGCAACCGCCTTAGCCTTGTGAATCCACGGCCTTCCCAATAACAGATTATAAGAGGAGTCTACATTCAATACTTGAAACTCTATGGCAAACTCAACAGGCCCTATGGTCAACATTAGTTCTATTTCTCCAATGGAATTTGATTTTGCACCATCGAAAGCCCTAACACATACATTGTTGGGCCTGATCCTGTCAGCACCAATATTCAACTTTTGCAAAGTAGAAATAGGGCAAATATTTGCACCTGAACCTCCATCAATCATAACATGAGTGACATAGAAATCTTCACACTTCACTATAATGTAAAGGCCCCGGTTATGCCCTGTACCTTCAACAGGCAACTCATCGTCAGAAAAGCTGATCCGATTGACCTTAAAGATTGTTCTAACCATTTTCTCAAGTTGGTTGATTGTAATCTCCCTTGGAACATATGCCTCATTTAATACCTTCAGTAAAATATTACGATGCTCCTTGGAGTGCAACAACAAAGATAAAAGGGAAATTTGAGCAGGGGTTTTCTTCAACTGGTCTAATATTGAATAATCTGGCAATTTCATCTTTTTCAAAAATTCTTTGGCTTCTTCTTCGGTGATAGGTTTTTTGATAGATGACGGTCCACTCACCGTTGGCTTGGACTTTCTTAAGCTTTCAGGCACGAAGCATCTTCCTGACCTAGTCAAACGCCCTACCTCATCTACATCTTCCACAACTTCTTTCCCGTGATAGGTCATCACAGTCCACCCATAATTCTAGGAAACCCTTTTTGTATCAACTATCGGAGGTTGGGTCACCGATTTGAGGACAATAGGCGCTGCCAGTGCTCCTTTCACCGTCAAGATAGGCTGACTTAGAGCTCCCACCACCGTCAACTTAGGTTTAGCCTGACTTAAATCAACATACCTTCTGGCGCCCTGTACTGTGATCAGGGGTTTCTTTGTGCTTTCTTGGGCTTTGTCTTCTCTCATTCCTTCCTGGCTCAATGACATTGCTTTCAAAGACTCTGCTATATTCACCGATTTCTCCTCAATGGTCTGTATCTTAATAATAGTCTTATAACCCTCGAAGACTCTTTCCCATCATATATCAATTCTAACATATTGGCTTCAGCATGGGTTGGCAGCGGATTCTGGTTAATGTTTGGACCCTCTGAGGTCTGGACCAGCATCTGATTTGTGTCAATTAAATCTTGGACAACTCTTTTTAAATGCCAGTATTTCTCGATATCATGGCCTGGCATATCAGAACAGTACACACACCTTAAACAATAATCGAGATTCCTTGACGGTGGATTTGAAAGCCTTCCTTGAATTGGGCTTAAAACCTTCAACTTTATCAACCTATCAAACAAGCTAGCATATGACTCACCAAGAGGTGTGAATTGATTTTTGACCTCCTTCTCCTTCTTATACTCGGGCCTAGGCTGAAAACTGGGTCTGGAGGGGTTTTGGTAATTTGGTGGAGCGAATGGGCAATTTTGTGGAGCTTGCGCGCGCCACTGCGGGTAAGAAGGGGTTTGGGCATATGGCTGCACACTATATACTGGGTACGGGGGTGGTGGAATGGATATAAAGGGTTTTGTGGAGGGTAGTAATGGTAGGGAGGAATATATGGAGCTTGGGCGTAGAATTGGGCTTGGGATTGGGGATAGGGGCGAGGTGATCTTTTGGGTAGGAATGGGTTCCAGCTACGACAGTCGCCACCTCTTCTTTCTTCTTTTTACCTCCAAATGCGCCAGATCCACCTTGAATCGCTTGTGTGGTGGCTTTTAATGCGGTAAAACTCACTATTCAGTCGGTCTTAATTCTGTCCTCTATCATCTCCCCCATTTTGAGGACTTCCATAAAAGATTTTCCAATTGCTGGAAGTAAATGTTGAAAATAGGTCTCATCCTGCGCCTGAATGAAAACTTCTACCAACTTACTTTCATTCATTGGAGGCTTTACCCTGGCGTCCTGTTCAGGCCACCTTATTGCGTATTCCCTAAAACCTTTAGTGCTATTTTTCTTCATGTTGACCAAGGATTTTTCATCCGAAATCAGGTCGATGTTATACTGAAATGTTGAACAAATTCAGAAGCTAAGTCATCCCAGCTATTCCATTTATCGATATCTCAATCGATAAACCATTCTGAGGCTAGATCAAAAAGACTCTCGCCAAAGAAGTCCATAATCATCTCTTTCCTTCCTCCTGCATCCCTCAACTGGTTGCAATAACGTCTCAAGTGTGCCACGGGATCACCATGTCCTGCATACTTCTCGAACTTAGGCATCTTAAAATCGAGGAGAAGGTTGATGTCTGGGAACATGCAAAGATCTTTATAGGAAACACTCCTATAATCTCTGATTCCTTGCAAATTCCTCATATCCTGTTCTAAACTTTTCAATTTTCGGGCTATGATATCCTGTTCCTCTGCTGCGACAGGTTTCTCCGTATAAAATAGAAATGCAGGCGGCTGAGTGTACCCATACGGTTCATTCATTTGTAAAGTAGGCTTCGGGGCATAATACTGACTATCTGAAACCTTCTGTACTGGCTCACTGGCAGACATAGGAAGCCTCATTATGGGACGTACAACATATATGGGAGTTTCATGTGGTGGCAGAGCCACGAATACCGGTGTGATCGGTGGCGCTAGCTGAGCAGCTGGTCTTGATTGGGGAGCTGCCAAGGGCACACCAGAACTGCAAGGATAATAATGTCGCAGAGTGAATCCTGGCGCGTGCTCAGGTGACTCAGTAGGAGCAGAGAATTGGGCCTGAGAGAGTGGTGGGCAGTTAGAGATATTTCTAAGACCTTCAGAGAGCGGAGGAGGAGACATTCCGCTAGCCCATGCCCGGTGCAAATCTATCAGTTATTGCCTGAGCCTTACTACCTCATCATTGTGTTCTGAACTTTCTTCTCTGTGGTCCTGATTTGGGTCAATGACCGAATTTTCAATCTCCCTGCTAGCCATGGCAAGCTTTGCTTTGGATCTAGTGAAGTATGGGTAACTAGCCAGAGTGCTGTAAACCTGCCACTGTTATCTTTCGGAACATGCTCATCAAAGACGACATCCGTTAGGACTAAGGCACATAACAAGCATAGGAATCACATTGGTCAAATTGTCCAAATTCATGTTCATTTTTACCATCTTTTGAGGGTAGCGAGGTCATTTTAACATTATCTTGATTTTTCTCTACACTTATTTTTTATCTACACATTATTATTATCATTATATTATTATATTTTTTTTCGTATCCATCTCTGTTCTTTTCTTTTCTCTCGTTATCTACCTTTATTTCATCATTCTTTATGGCTTTTGTTATTCTTTAGAAGAGGAAAAATAATGAAAAACAGAAACAAAATAATTAGATCTAACCCAAAAGTAGGTTGCCTACGTATCATGTTGTACAGGAATCAGATCTTGCATAGTTCGGGCAGCATGTGCATAAACATCACCCACATTTTCTTTTTTTAATCAGTCTGTCAAATGACCACGCTACCCTTAAAGATGCAATAGTTAGCACGTAGGGATGCTTTAGAGGTGAGTCTCCTACAAAGGGCCATGTGGGTTCCGCTAGGTCTCCGTATGATGTACATAAGCATGACCTAAAGCCTGACCTACGTTGTGGTTCACTAACAAGGCTGTTCGGGGGAGCATATGGTCGATAGTGGCTGCTTTGCTTTCCACCTACTCCATAACACCGACGGTTTCCCCCCTAAAATAAGGGTGACTCAACTAGAAGTCGTGTACAACACGTGTACTATGGACTTGTTGCAGAAAGAAGGCCTGGGGGTAGACACATGATGCCAGATATAAAAGCGGTAACACATAGGATAAATACTGTACATAAAGAGCATGAAAACGCACAACAGTGATAACAATAATACAAACAATAATTACAAACAATGTTTACACACCCATAATACCAATCAAAGCCGATACGACTCCAAAAATAAGCTCGAATTCTAAAATAATCCCCAGCAGAGTAGCCAGAGCTGTCACACCCCTTTTCGACTCCAAAAAAAAATGGTTATAATTTAATGTTCGAAAGGGTTTTATCATTTAAGTGACAAGAAATGAACATTTGTTTTGAAAAAGGATTATTTTTAACAAAATTCAGAGACGCCACTCGGCATAAATCGGGTGTGCCGAGTCACCTATGGATATCCTTTTTCAAAATGGTTTTGACTCTTTAATACTAGTTTGCAAATAGAGATTCCGGCTAAGGAATTCCATTGACCGAGGGGAAGGTGTTAGGCACCCCTCGTTCCCGTGGTTTGACCACGGTCGCTTGGCAGAGTGTATTGGCTAAATTGACATTACAAATGCATAAACCACACAAAGCACGCAAAAATAATCACTCAAGCAAACAAAAACAAAATAATCCAAAATATAATGTCCAGTCCAATTATTACAACCCGAAATAAAAAGGTACTGGAAGTAAACCTATGCTAATCCTAAACTAAGCTCTAATGCATTACCCGATGCCCTGGGCCTTCATCACGATTATTTTCCGCCAACATGATACGTCGGGGCATTCCTTGGTGAATAAGTACAGAAGACCTCGGGTCATTCCCTATCTAAATGAATATATTTGAATCGAATGCGATAAAGTAGAAAACATTTAACACATACTCCATATTCAAACTTCCAACGAAACACTTATTTCTAAATTTTGCCTACTCGAACCTACGATTGCCTATCCAATTCGACCTATCATGATACTATCACGATCAACGATGTCAATGAATCAAAGTAAATTAACATTAGCTTTTTTATCAATTTTTCAATTTCCAACCCCCAAATAACTATTCCGCTTCTCGAATGAGATATTATTTCATCACACAATCACACAATTCATGATTGAGAGGACTCACAACAAATCAAAACAAGCAAATATTCACAAACTAACACTCAGACATCATCAACAATTCACATACCGAATCACGTTCCATAATCATATAAGAATTAAAAGAGAGAGGAAAGAATTGGACCTCAATGCCATTTTCAAGTATTATTCGATTAAACGAGATGAAATCCGCACCGGAACCTCAAATCGAACCTCAACATGAATTCCAAATCCAACCTCGGTATTGAAAAATAAGGAACGGAATGATTCGATTCCTTCCAAGTACTTTCAATTGATTTATAAAGGGAATAAAGAGTCATCCCAAAAATCCTCAATGACCAACAAATCTCCACTATCAACCGACTCCGAAAATGAAATATTCCCTAAAAAATGCAGTCCAAACAGAAATCCACGAGCACGAATCGAGTAACCCAAGAACCAAAAATATCAAACAAAAAAAAACTTGGGAAATCTGTGAGACCGGAGCTAATGGAACTTCGGCGAGCTCAGAAAGAACAAAAAAAAGAATCAGATCAAATTCCGAGCGGTTTCCGGTGAGACATCGCCGGAACAGTCTATCACCGCCAACTCGCTCTCTCTCTTCGATCTTTCTCACCTTCTCAATTCGTATTTTCTCCGGACAGCTCACTCCCCGATTTTAATTTCCCTCTGTTCCCCCTGTCTCTCCGCTTATCTCTCTTGGTTTCTCCCGCGTCTCTCACTCTCGATCTTCCCTCTCTTTCACTTCTCGCTGATTGTGTATTGGTGAGTGTGTATTCTTAATTAGGTGCGTGGGAATTCTGTGTAAGCAGTGAGGATCTGTGCGTGTATCGTCTATCGAAGAAAAGAAAATGGGTTGTCTATCGCGGTCTCGATTTCCAGTGAGTGTGTGTGTGCTTGGAGAAAAGAAAAAGAATGGCGTGTCTCTATTGTGTGTTAATGGTGTGGGTGTGAGTGACGATCCCCCCTGTTTTCTGTGAGGAAAATCCTATATATGGGTCTTGTGTGAATTACTAAGTAGAGTCAATTGTGAGAGGGGGTGGGGTAGTGGGTACACGTAGGTAGGGGTGAGGGGTAGGGTGTGGGGTGGTGAGGTGAGGGTAGGGTGTGATGTGGTTTATTTTGATTGGATGGGTTGTTAGGATAAGATGTAGGGGTTAGGATAAGATAGAATTTGTTAGGGAGTTTGTTATTTTTTTTGTATTTTATGAGGGTATAATAACATGGATGAGGGTACACGGTAGGATAAAAATAAAAATGGGTAAAAGTGAATAAAAATTGAACTTTAAGAGGCCGAAATCACGTGTCTACATTGTGAATGTAAAAGGCTTATGATGAGGAGCTAGAAAAAGAGTGGTGGAAACATTGGGATGCTTTTGGCTTGGAATAAATTCTGATTTATCTTACAGTTCATCAACAACAGTAGGAAACTGACTTTGCGATTCTTGTGGAAAACTTGAGGTATTTGTAGGATCAATAGCGGGAAATAAAGGAGGGGGTAACCCACTGGCCCAAGCTCGGTACATTTTCGTCATTTGTTGCCTTAATCTCCCTAATTTCTTGCTTTAAGCTCTCATTTTTCTGACTCTTTGTTCGATCCATGATGTCACTCTCTATATCCTTGTTGAACACAACTAACCCTTCCTTGGATTTGGTGTGATGTAGAGGACCAGCCAGAATGCCACAAACCAACCACCTTAAACTAACTAAACAAGAGACAACAAATGTGTTAAGAGTTCAACATTTTTCCAAAACCTTTATATTTCTTGAAAAGATCACCGAACCCAAGAAGGGCGCCTACGTATCTCACTCTCGAGAGAAGAGAATCAGGTGTGCATAGTTCGTGAAGTTTGGCCACAAAAGGGCTAATGAAACTCTCTTTATTTTATTTTTCTTGAAATTTTAAGAAGAAAAGAAAATAACAAATTGTGAAAAGAATTGACGAAAATCTTTTTGATTTTTTCAGCTTTAACATGCCTATACAAAATGAAACCTATGATTACCAAAGAAGAATATTTTTAATTTTTGATTTTGAATTTCATACGAAAATGAAATTTGAACCTATTAAAGAAAAATCTTTTTCTAGTTTTCTTTTAAATATATATATGAAACACCTACTCTAATGAAGAATGAAGAAAATCTGTTTTTAGATTTTTTCATATTCATGTACAAAATGAGACCTATGATTACCAAAGAAAATCTTTTTGGGTTTTCAATTTTGAAATTCATACAAAAATGAAACTTGAAACTATTAAAGAAAAATCTTTTTGTAGTTTTCTTTTAAAGATGTATATGACACCTACTCTAAATAAAGAGTGAAGAAAATCTTTTTGAATTTTGTGAAATAAGATCCTCAAACCCACAATAGTTCTTATGTATGTATATATGAATATACATGTATGTATATATATATATATATATATATATATTTATGTTTATATATATATAAAATATATATCTATTAAAGAATATATATTTTATAGTTTTCTTTTAAAGATGTATATGACACCTACTCTAAATAAAGAGTGAAGAAAATCTTTTTGAATTTTTTGAAATAAGATCTCCGAACCCACAATAGTTCTTATGTATGTATATATATACATTGTATATATATATATATATATATTATGTATATATATATATTATATATATATATTATA
>NC_061117.1:25221016-25228516 GCF_002878395.1 Capsicum annuum | reverse complement strand
TATGAGGCAACCAATCAAAAGACCAGGGAGCACTGCTGCATATGTGTTTGGTAAGGGGCACCAAATTAGAACCCGTCAACCCCACTACTAAGAAATAAAAATTAGCGACGGACGAATTAACGTAGTTAAATATCAAATATTTTGCTAATCCTATTTAGTAACAAACTATAAAATTAGGTTAGCTATGAGCAATTAGCAATGGATTAGAGATGAAGTTCGTAATTAACTAATTCCAATTTTGCTTTGTTGCCCTCCCTAAGTCTGTATGCTTCCTTAACTTTGATTGGCTAACCTTTTCCTTATGTGTGGGGTCATGTATGTCTTATGATGAGTATTTTGATGTGGAAAAAAACTTGCAAAAATCGATTGTAGCATGTTGGTTGTATCAAAGAGTGGAACAAGCTTGAGAACACTAGCCTTATTCGCAGGAGGAGAGTATCGGTTGTTGGTCATTTTACCTTGAGAATCCTTACATTTCTTGTTCACTTGGTTGCAACTAACCAGCTTAGTTCAGGCTCAATGAACTAATTTTGGTGGAGTCGTTATGTGATGGATTAAGGGCATTTTAATATTATTATTAATGTCATATTTATTATTTGTTGGCATTACTGGGTACATTCCCATCCATTTTTTCTTAAATTCAAATTTTGTGGACAACTTTTTTGGTCGTCAAAGTTGGTTGCTACAATGAAAAAAAAAAATCAATAAAGGTGGCTACTTTTTAACAATTGCATATTTCCTTTTGACAATCACATACATATTATCAACAAATGTGGCTACTTTTCTGAGAAGGCTAATTTTTTTTTTTTAAACATTACATACGAGTTTTCCTATAAATAGGTTGTCTCACTTCTCTTGAAGAAAGAACAGATAAGAGAGCACTAATATAAATTATTGTAGAGTTAAATAAGAGAGTTTTATTAGTTGAAGGGAGTTGTTATTTATTGTGTTGAGCTTTGAACTCAATTCTAGTCTAGAGTATTGAGTTATATTGTGTAGGCTGTTGTATCCTGGAAGGGACAAGTCAAAGAGTATTACTGCTGGATTGGTGAAATAATTTCTGCAGTGGGCTTGAATCTCCTTAAAGAGAGAGGCCTCAGCCATAGAAGAAGAATATATTTTTCTTTATTCATTGTAATTTTCAGTTGTAATCAATTGTAATATCACTACAATTTTATTGAGATTTTCACCAACAATTTTTAAGGAGATTCAAATGGCAATAACTGAAAATTTCGCAGATGTCAAGATGGGAGATCTTAACAAGCCATTCTGGTTCAACGGTACTCACTTCAAGAGGTGGAAGGGTAAAGTGTTTTTCTAATTAAGTCTTCCCAATGTTTTTCTGCGTTAACTGAGGAAGAATCCAAATAAAGTAGATAACTCTTCCATGACTGACGACGAACTTATCTCTCTTGAAGAGAAAGTTGAAAAATACAACAGTGACTCCTACAAATGTCGTTATTTTTTACTTAATTGTCTATCTGATAATTTTTATGATTATTATGATAGAACTTACTCTAGTGCAAAGAAAATTTGAAAAGTCTTGCAGAATAAGTATGACACTGAGGAGATAGGAGTGAAGGATATGCAGCTAGGGGACAAGATGCTCTTATGCAAACAGAAGAGAACAAAATCACACCGAAGGTAAATTTATCTTCATATAATGCTACCCCTGAAAATAACAAAAATACTACTTTGAAGACTAAGAAGAAAATATTCAAGAAAAATAATGGTAGACATCCCAAAAATAATTATGGTGGGAACAACCAAGCAAAAAATCAACATGTACAACAAAAAAAATCATGTTTTGTCTGTGGCAAGAGTGGGCATATTGCTCGATTTTGCAGGTCTCGGAAACATGAGCATACACCTCAGGCAAACATTACCGAAGAATCATTTATGGCGATGATAACAGACATATATATGGTCGTGAATGTTGATGGATGGTGGACTAACTCTGGTGCAAACCGTCATGTCTGTTACGACAAAGACTGGTTTAAAAAATATACAAAATTTGAGGAGCCCAAAATCATCATGCTTGAAAATTCACACACAAGCCAAGCACTTGGAATGGGGATGTGGAGTTGAGATTTACTTCTGAAAAGGTATTAATCTTAAAAGATGTACTTTATACTCCTTCCATGAAGAAAAACTTGATGTCTAGTTTCTTCTTAATAAAGCAGGCTTCAAACAGATTATTGAATCTGATCAATATATACTTGTGAAAAATAATATTTTTGTGGGAAAAGGGTATGCATGTGATGGTATGTTCAAGCTGAGTGTTGAAATGCATAAAACATCTACTTCTGTTTATATGCTTTCTTCTACTAATTTTTGGCATGCTCGTTTGTGTCATATAAATGAACGTTATATGGGAATCATGAGTAGTTTAGGATTAATTCCAATGACCAAAAAGAATTTTGAAAAATGTGAAGCTTGTAGTAAAGCTCAAATCACAAAAAGGCCTCACTTCCATGTTGAAAGAAAAATTGATTTATTAGAATTAGTTCACAGTGATATTTGTGAACTTACTGAAATTTTAACTTGTGGAGGAAATAGATATTTTATCACTTATTGATGATTTTTCTAAGTTTACATATGTTTACTTAATGAAAATAAAAGTGATGCATTTGGAAATTTTAAAATTTTCCTCCATCAAGTTGAAAATTAGTTTAATAGAAGATTAAAAAGAATAAGAAGTGATAGAGGCCGTGAATATGAGTCACTAGAGTTTAATTCTTTTGTAAGATCATTGGGTATAATTCATGAAACTACTACTCCTTATTCTCCTGCATCTAATGGTGTAGGTGAAAGAAAAAATAGAACTTTGGTTGAGTTAACTAATGCCATGTTAATTGAGTTTTGTGCACCTTTAAATTTTTGGGGTGAAGCTCTTTTGACTGCTTATTATGTGTTGAATCGTGTACCTCATAAAAATATAAAATTAACGCCTTTTGAATTGTGGAAAGGTCATAAGCCAAATTTGAGATATCTAAGAGTTTGGGATTTTTTAGCCTATGTGAGGTTAATGGATCCTAAAATCTCTAAGTTGGGTAAAAAAGTTAGTACTTGTGCTTTTCTTGGTTATGCTTCTAATTGTACAGCCTATAGATTTTTTAATCTTGAAGATAGCGTGATAATAGAACCAGGTGATGCTATTTTTCATGAAGATAAATTCCCTTTTAATTCTAAAAATAGTGGGGGTCATGGGACTAAAGAAAATATTTTGTCACTACCTAGTTCTTCTACTTCTACTTTAAATAATAAAGAAAATGATGATTTTGAGTTAAGAAGAAGAAGACGAGCTAGAGTAGAAAAAGATTTTGGTCCCGATTATTACGTTTTTAACGTTGGAAATGACCCTATCACTTTAAAAGAAGCTTTGTCATCACATGATGCTATTTTTTAAAAAGAGGTTGTAAATGATGAAATGGAATCGCTAATTTTCAATAAAACTTGGAAGCTAGTTGATTTACCATCGGGTTGTAAAACAATTGCATGTAAATGGGTGTTACGTAAAAAATTAAAAATTAGATGGATCTGTTGATAATTATAAAGCTAGGCTTGTGGCTAAAGGTTTTAAACAACTAGAAGCCCTAGAATTTTTTGATACTTTTTCACTGGTAACGAGAATTACATCCATTAGACTTTTAGTCCCTATTGCGGCAATTTTTGATTTACAAATTCATCAAATGGATGTAAAATATTGCTTTTTTAAATGGAGACCTAAATGAAGAGATTTACATGGAACAACTCGAAGGTTTTGTTGAGGCTGGCCAAGAAAGTAAAGTGTGTAAACTTAATAAATCCCTATATGTATTGAAACAGACATCAAAGCAATGGCATGAAAAGTTTGATTCCTGCATGATTGAAAATGGGTTTAAAACAAATGAGTGTGATAAGTGCATATATCATAAGTCTTGAAATAATTCGCATGTGATTATTTGCCTATATGTTGATGATTTATTGATCTTTGGCTCTAACATGAATATTATTGATGAGACTAAAAATATTCTTAGAAGTCATTTTGAAATGAAAGAACTTGGTGAGATAAATTTTATTCTAGGAATAAAAATTACTAGAACATTTGATGGAATTTTTCTTGACCAGTCACAGTATGTTGAGAAAATATTGAAAAAATATAATTTCCTTAATTGCAAGCATGTAGTAACTCCATTTGATTCTAGTGTTCACCTGTTTCTTGTTGAGAGTGAAACAAAAGTAATAAATCAAAAGGAATATACCAGCATAATTAGAAGTTTGAGATATGTGACTGATTGCACTAGGCATGATATTGCATATGTAGTAGCAGTACTTAGCAGGTTTACTAGCAAGCCAGGTAATGAACATTGGCATGCTATAAACAGAGTAATGAGATATTTAATTAGAACAAAAAATTGTGGTTTGTTCTATATAAAGTATCCTGCTGTACTTGAAGGCTATTGTGATGCGGATTGAAATACCTTATCAAGTGATTCCTTATCCACGACTGGTTATGTTTTTACTTTGGGTAGTGGTTCTATTTGTTGGAAGTCTAAAAAGTAAACAATTATTGCTAACTCTACCATGGAGGCTAAACTAATTGTTGTAGCTTCAGCTAGTGAGGCAGCGAATTGGTTAAGAGATTTGTTATTTCAAATACCTTATTTTGAAAAACTAATTCCTCTTCTATTAATTCATTGTGATAGCACCGCTGCAATTGGTAGAGTTCAAAACCGTTATTATAACGTTAAATCCAGACCTATATAGAGAAAACACAGTAATGTGAGATTATATTTGACAAATGGTACCATTAATGTTGATTATGTCAAATCTTGTGATAATCTTGTAGATCCGTTGACTAAGGCCTTAGCAAGAGAAAAGTTCTGGAATGCATCGAGGGGGATGGGATTGAAGCCTATTAAATCATTAGTTATATGTGAGGAAACTCAACCTGGGGACTAGAGATCCTATAACCAGGTTCAATGGAAAAAACGAATCATCTGATGACTTGCTGTGAAAAATGCACTATTTATTTATCCCTCCCTATAATGTGAGTGCATTTGTCTGTAATGATTGTGAGGTTGAGTTTATTAAACTCTTAATGAATATCTATAGCTCATATAAGTAGAGTGCTAAATTACAGGAGCGCTCTCGACGGATTTCACCTATGTGAGTGTGGAGCTAGGCCGCTTCCTATGAGAATTAGGCTCATTCTCAAAAGACACTCATTAAAACTGGGATAGCACAAGACCGTAATGTGCTGGCTATAAAGCTCATGTCAACACCTTGACTATTATGTGTAAGCAATAACTTTTTATTTCCCCTAAGCAGTCATAGTTCAAGTCTGAGACCACTACGACTCTGGAGTAGAAATTACTGTTTTACTAAGTGGAGGTTCAATGCAGAGCACACCTTCATTATGCATGATAGTCTTCCATCAACTAGTAGACTCTCTTGATAATATTAAAATGAGTGGGGGATTGAAGGATTAAGGGCATTTTAATATTTTTATTAATGTCATATTTATTATTTGTTGGCATAACTGGGTATATCCCCACCCACTTTTTTCTTAAATTCAAATTTTGTTGACAACTTTTTTGGTCGTCAAAGTTGGTTGCTACAATGATATAAAAGAAGATCAACAAAGGTGGCTACTCTTTAACAATTACATATTTCCTTTTGACAATCACATATATATTATCAACAAATGTGGCTACTTTTCTGAGGGGGCTAATTTTTTTTAAACATTACATACGAGTTTTCCTATAAATAGGTTGTCTCACTTCTCTTGAAGAAAGAACCATTGCTAAAAAAAAGGAGAAAACCGACCACAAAAACCGACCACAGGTGGTCGGTTTTATCCAATTTCCTACCAAAAAACTGACCAAAAAAAGTGGTCGGAAAAATAGTGGTAACTTTTCAAAAACCGACCACGAGTGGTCGGTTTTTTAAACAAATATTTATATTTTTTAAAAATTTATTATAATATTTTTAAAATTAAAAAAAAATATTTTTTGATTAAAAAAACCGATCACATGTGGTCGGTTTTTTATTAGATTAAATAATTAATTTAATAAACAATCCGACCACTTGTGGTCGATATTTTATTAAATTAATTTAATAGAAAACCGACCGCTTATGGTAGGTATATTATTTAATTAATTAATTAATTTAATTAAAAACCTACCACAAGTGGTTGGTTTTTGGAGGTTAAATATCAAAAAACCAACCACTTGTGGTCGAATTTTCTGGGAAAAAAATATAAACACTGAACATCTAAATACAGCATTTCTAACAGCACCACCAACTGAAAATCCAAATACAGCATTTCCAACAACAAAAACCCAAATATAAATACTTTCAAAAGTTACAAAACATACTAAATGTATGTGTAACAAAAGTTTGTATGAAAAAACTACAACAATGGTTTGAAACAACAAAATGTCCAAATTTAAAGTAGAAGACATACAAAAATCTCAAAACTAAAAGTCATCATCATCTTTGAATTCGTCCTCGTCTTCCATATCATCGTCCATGCCGAAATCATCCAGGCGGGTAAACCTTTCGCTACCCAAACAGCATCACTAGGACACGGATTAATAACCCCTTGAGTCTGAATGAAACAGCTGAACTGCTGCTGCAGCATCCTGATTTGTGATGTTGTTGCCTCCTTCGTCTTCTTTTGCCTCGCAATCTATTCAGCATACCTCTCTCTCTGTTCAGCGAGCTTTGCACTTAACTATTTAAAACAAATAAAGTCACCAACAACATCACCTTATAAACAGGAATTATTATTAAAGTCAACGACACTTAAGCATTTTCAACAAATACAGTAACAAACAACATCACCTTCCAAATAAAAGTTCAATTTTAAAGTCACCAGCACTTAAGCATTTTCAACAACTAAAGTCACCAACAACATCACCTCCAAAACACTAGTTCACTATTACAGTCACCAAAACCTAAGCTTTTTCAACTAACAAAGGCACCAACGAAACTAATTCACTATTAAAGACAACAAAAGTTAAGCATTTTCACCAAATAAAGTCACCAACAACATCACCTTTTAAACACTAATTCACAATTAAAGTCACCGGCACTTAAGCAATTTCAACAAATAAAGTAACGAACAACACAACCTACAAAACAAAAGTTCACTTTTAAAGTCACCAAAACTTAAGCATTTTCAACTAATAAAGTCACCAACCACATCACCTCCTAAACACTATCTCACTATTAAAGTCACCAAAACTAAAGAATTTTCAACAAATAAAGTCACCAACAACATCACCTTCTAAACACAAGTTCACTATTAAAGTCACCAAAACTTAAGCTTTTTCAACTAACAAAGGCACCAACGAAACTAATTCACTATTAAAGTCACCAAAACTTAAACATTTTCAACAAATAAAGTCACCAACAACATCACCTTCTAAACACTAATTCACTATTAAAGTCACCGGCACTTAACCATTTTCAACAAATAAGGTAACCAACAACATCACCTTCTAAACAAAA
>NC_061117.1:25220205-25220916 GCF_002878395.1 Capsicum annuum | reverse complement strand
AACATCACCTTCTAAACTCTAATTCACTATTAAAGTCACCGGCACTTAAGCATTTTCAACAAATAAAGTAACCAACAACATCACCTTATAAACAAAAGTTCACTTTTAAGGTCACCGACAACATCACCTTCTAAACACTAATTCACCATTAAAGTCACCGGCACTTAAGCATTTTCAATAAATAAAGTCACCAACAACATCACCTCCCAAACACTAATTCACTATTAAAGTCACCGACACTTAAGCATTTTCAATAAATAAAATCACCAATAACATCACCTCCTAAACAGTAGTTCACTATTAAAGTCACCAAAACTTAAACTTTTTTAACTAACAAAGGCACCAACGAAACTAATTCACTATTAAAGTCTCCAAAAGTTAAGCGTTTTCAACAAATAAAGTCACCAACAACATCACCTACTAAAAACTAATTCACTATTAAAGACAGCGGAACTTAAGCATTTTCAACAAATCGAGTCACCAACAACATCACCTCCTAAACACTAGTTCACTATTAAAGTCACCAAAACTTAAGGTTTTCTAACAAACAAAGGCACCAACAAAACTAATTTACTATTAAAGTCACCAAAAGTTAAGCATTTTCAACAAATAAAGTCACCAACAATATCACCTCCTCAACACTAATTCACTATTAAAGTCACCGGTACTTAAGCATTTTCGACAAATAAAATCACCAACAACTTCACCTCC
>NC_061117.1:25104682-25217205 GCF_002878395.1 Capsicum annuum | reverse complement strand
TTTTTAAATTATATTTATAATATCTTGGTGGATATCTAAATCTAATTTTATCATAATTAGGTGGTATGTGTTTCATTCTTCTGGATTTTAAATGTGTTATTAATTTTGATTCAATACTAGATATTAATGTAATTAAGTAGGCTAATTTTTGTGGGTTTTCTTTTGTTTTATTTAGACTTATATATTCTGTATAATTACTAATTAAAGATTCTTTAATTTTTCTAAAAGTTTCTCCATTTTTAAATGGTCTTTGCATAATTAATTTAATAATTTTGTAGGTAAATTTTTTAACTCTAGATCTAATTCTAATTCTAACTCTAACATATTTCTCTAGATCTAATTCTAATTCTAATTCTAACTCTAACATATATTTCTCTTCTGTACTTTGTAAATTGCTGGGCTCTGATACCATTTGTAGGGGGGTGCGCGGATTTAATAGATCTAAATAGACATCACCTTCCAAATACAAGTTCACTATTAAAGTCACCATAACTCAAGCTATTACAACTAACAAAAGGCACAACCGAAACTAATTATCTATTAAAGTCGCAAAAACTTAAGTATTTTCAATAAATAAAGTCACAACAAACATCACCTTCTAAATATTAATTCACTGTTAAAGTCACCGACACTTAAACATTTTAAACAAATAAAGTAACCAACAACATTACCATCTAAAGAAAAGTTCACTATTAAAGTCACCGACACATAACAATTGCCAACAAATAAAGTCACCAACAACATCACCTCCTAAACACAAATTTACTATTAAAGTCACCGGCACTTAAGCATTTTCAATAAATAAAGTAAGCAACAACATCACCTTCTAAACACTAATTCAATATTAAAGTCACCGGCACTTAAGCATTTTCAACAAATAAAGTAACCAAAAATATCACCTTTTAAACAAAAGTTCACTTTACAAGTCACCGGCACTTAAGCATTTTCAACTAATAAAGTCACCAACAACATCACCTCTTAAACACAAATTCACTATTAAAGTCACCAGCACTTAAGCTTTTTCAACAAATAAAGTCACCAACAACATTACCTCCTAAATACTAGTTCACTATTAATGTCACCAAAACGTAAGCTTTTTCAACTAACAAAGGCACCAACGAAACTAATTCACTATTAAAGTCACAAAAAGTTAAGCATTTTCGACAAGTAAAGTCACCAACAACATCACCTTCTAAACAAAAGTTCACTTTTAAAGTCACAAAATCTAAGCATTTTAAACTAAAAAAGTCACCAACTACATCACCTCCTAAACACCAATTCACTATTAAAGTCACCAAAACTTAAGCATTTTGAACAAATAAAGTCACCAACAACATCACCTTCTAAATACTAATTCACTATTAAAGTCATCAGCACATAAGCATTTCCTACAAATAGAATAACCAACAATATCACCTTCTAAACAAAAGTTCACTTTTAAAGTCACCAATACTTAAGCATTTTCAACTAATCAAGTCACTAACCACGTCACCTCCTAAACACTAATCCACTATTAATTTCATCAAAATTTAAGCATTTTTAACAAATAACGTCACCAACAACATCACCTTCTAAACACTAGTTCACTATTAAAGTCACCGGCACTTAAGCATTTTCAACAAATAAAGTAACCAACAAGATCACCTTCTATACAAAACTAAAGCTTTTACAACTAACAAAGGCACCAACAAAACTAATTCACTATTAAAGTCACCGGGAATTAAGTATTTTCAACAAATAAAGTAACCAACAACATCACCTTCTAAACAAAAGTTCACTATTAAAGTCAGCGGCACTTAAGCATTTTCAATAAATAAAGTAACCAACAACATCACCTTCTAAACACTAATTCACTATTAAATTCACCGCAACTTAAGCATTTTCAACAAATAAAGTAACCAATAACATTACCTTCTAAACAAAAGTTCACTGTTAAAGTCACCGGCACTTAAGCATTTTCAACAAATAAAGTAACCAACAACATCACCTCCCAAACACTAATTCACAACTAAATACACCGGCACTTAAGCATTTTAAACAAATAAATTCACCAACAACATCACCTCCTAAACACTAGTTCACTATTAAAGTCACCAAAATTTAAGTTTTTTCAACTAACAAAGGCACCAACGAAACTAATTCACTATTAAAGCCACACAAACTTAAGCATTTTCAACAAATAAAGTCACCAACAACATCACCTTCTAAACACTAATTAACTATTAAAGTCACAAAAACTCAAGTATTTTCAACAAATAAAGTCACAACAAACATAATCTTCAAAATACTAATTCACTGTTAAAGTCACCCGAACTTAAACATTTTCAACAAATGAAGTAACCAACAACATCGTCTTCTAAACAGAAGTTCACTATAAAGTCACCGACACATAACCATTGTCAACAAATAAAGTCACCAACAACATCACCTCCGAAACACTAATTTACTATAAAAGTCACCGGCACTTAAGCATTTTCAACAAAAAAAGTCACCAACAACATCACCTTTTAATCATTAATTCACTATTAAAGTCACCAAAAGTTAAGCATTTATAACAAATAAAGTCACCAACAACATCACCTTTTAAACACTAATTCACTATTAAAGTAACCGGCACTTAAGCATTTTCAACTAATAAAGTCAACAACAACATCACCTCCTAAACACTAATTCACTATTAAAGTCACCGGCACTTAAAAATTTTCAACTAATAAAGTCACCAACAACATCACCTCCTAAACACTTATTCACTATTAAAGTCACCAAAACGTAAGCTTTTTCAACTAACAAAGGCACCAACGAAACTAATTCACTATTAAAGTCAAAAAAAGTTAAGCATTTTCAACAAATAAAGTCACCAACGACATCACCTTCTAAACAAAAGTTTAGTTTTAAAGTCACAAAACTTAAGCATTTTCAACTAATAAAGTCACCAACCACATCACCTCCTAAACACTAATTCACTATTAAAGTCACCACAACTTAAGCATTTTCAACAAATAAAGTCACCAACAACATCACCTTCTAAACACTAATTCACTATTAAAGTCATCGGCACTTAAGCATTTTCTACTAATAAAGTAACCAACAATATAACCATCTAAACAAAAGTTCACTTTTAAAGTCACCAATACTTAAGCATTTTGAACTAATAAAGTCACCAACCACATCACCTCCTAAACACTAATCCACTGTTAATTTCACCTAAATTTAAGTATTTTTAACAACTAAAGTCACCAACAACATCACCTTCTTAACACTAGTTCACTATTAAACTCACCGACACTTAAGCATTTTCAACAAATAAAGTAACCAACAAGAGCACCAACTAAACAAAACTTAAGCTTTTTTAACTAACAAAGGCACCAACAAATCTAATTCACTATTAAAGTCACCGGGAATTAAGCATTTTGAACAAATAAAGTAACCAACAACATCACCTTCTAAACAAAAGTTCACTATTAAAGTCACCGGTACTTATGCATTTTCTATAGATAAAGTAACCAACAACATCACCTTCTAAGCACTAATTCACTATTAAAGTCACCGGCACTTAAGCATTTTCAACCTATAAAGTAACCAATAACATTACCTTCTAAACAAAAGTTCACTATTAAAGTCACTAGCACTTAAGCATTTTCAACAAATAAAGTTACCAACAACATCACCTCCTAAACACTAATTCACTACTAAAGTCACCGGCACTTAAGCATTTTCAACAATTAAAGTCACCAACAACATCACCTCCTAAACACTAGTTCACTGTTAAATTCATCCAAACTTAAGCTTTTTCAACTAACAAAGGCACCAACGAAACTAATTTACTATTAAAGTCACCAAAAGTTAAGCATTTTCAACAAATAAAGTCACCAACAACATCACATACTAAACCCTAATTCACTATTAAAGTCACCGGAACTTAAGCATTTTGAACAATTAAAGTCACCAACAAAATCACCTTCAAAACACTGATTCACTATTAAAGTCACTGGCACATAAGCATTTTCAACAAATAAAGTAACCAACAACATCACCTTCTAAATAAAAATTCACTTTTGAAGTCACCGGCACTTAAGAATGTTCAACAAATAAAGTAACCAACAACATCACCTTCTAAACAAATGTTTCATTTTAAAGTCACCGTCACTTAAGCATTTTCAACAAATAAAGTCACCAACAACATCATCTCCTAAACTCTAATTTACTATTAAAGTCACCGGTACTATAGCATTTTCAACAAAACAAAGTCACCAACAACATCACCTTCTAAACACTAGTTTACTACTAAATTCACCAAAACTTAAGCTTTTTCAACTAACAAAGGCACCAACGAAACTAATTCACTATTAAAGTCACCAAAAGTTAAGCATTTATAACAAATAAAGTCACCAACAACATCACCTTGTAAACACTAATTCACTATTAAAGTCACCGGCACTTAAGCATTTTCAACTAATAAAGTAACCAACAACATCACCTTCTAAACAAAAGTTCACATGTAAAGTAACCAAAACTTAAGAATTTTCAACTAATAAAGTGACCAACCACATGACCTCCTAAACACTAATTCACTATTAGAGTCACAAAAACTTAAGCATTTTCTACAAATAAAGTCACCAACAGCATCACCTTCAAAACACAAGTTCTCTATTAAAGTCACCAAAACTTAAGCTTTTTCAACTAACAAAGGCACCAACGAAACTTATTCACTATTAAAGTCACCAAAACTTAAGCATTTTCAACAAATAAAGTCACCAACAACATCACCTTCTAAACACTAATTCACTATTAAAGTCACCGGCACTTATGCATTTTCAACGAATAAAGTAACCAACAACATCACCTTCTAAAGAAAAGTTCACTGTTAAAGTCACCGGCACTTAAGCATTTTCAACAAATAAAGTCACCAACAACATCACCTCCTAAACACTAATTCACCACTAAAGGCACCGACACTTAAGCATTTTCAACAAATAAAGTAACCAACAACATCACCTTTTAAACACTAATTTACTATTAAAGTCACCGGCACTTAAGCATTTTCAACAAATAAAGTAACCAACAACATCACCTTCTAAACAAAAGTTTACTTTTAAAGTCACCAAACTTAAGCATTTTCATCTAATAAAGTCACCAACCACATCACTTCCTAAACACTAATTCACTATTAAAGTCACCAAAACTTAAGCATTTTCAACTAATAAAGTCACCAACTAAACCATTTTCAAGCAACTAAGTATCAAAACAAAAACACATTCAAAACTAAAAAATACCCTTCAAAGTCCCTAGACTTTACCATTTTCAAGCAACTAAGTGACCTAATAAACCACATTCAAAACCTAAAAAAAATCCCCTTCAAAATCCCTACACTTAACCATTTTCAAGTTCCTTAGTCGTCAAACAAGTCACGTTCAAAACACAAAATCCCCTTCAAAGTTCCTACTTTTAACCACTTTCAACCTACCGTGTCACCCTAACGTCCCTATACTTAATCATTTTCAACCTACCAAGTCACCAAATCATTTTCAACCTACCAAGTCCCTAAACATTCAAGATCAAGTTCACAAATACAATTTTCAAGAAAGAACAAAACCAAGAACAATGCTAGTGAATCGCACAAGACTACCCACGGCTTCACTAGACTTCAATATGAACAATCAAAGAAAGATAACAACAATAGTGAATCGCACAAGGCCCCACACGGCTTCACTTTGTCCACATACCTTTGATATTTTTCTTAATTTCTTGATATTTCAAAATGGCAGCTTCAATCTGCTTATAGATTCTCTCACGCGAAACTGCAATATCGAAAACAATGAGCTTAGCAAATTAAAAGATACACAACTCTATTTTCAACGGATCTTAAACTTGTGATCTTAAACATACTGCATCACTTATGTGGTTAAGAAAAATTGTATTAAGAATAAAATAGAAACTTTAAAGTTAAGGTGTTTTCAAATATAAAATTGCGTCAATTCTTTTTTTTTTCTTTGAGAATGAATTAGCAAGAGAACAATGTCACACAAAATAGAATGGGGCCTGAATTTCAAAATGGCTACTTCAAGGGTTAATAACTAGGCTCTAAATTTAATATTTGTACATATTTAATGAATTTCTTGACACAATGCACTATTTGAGCAAAAGCTACAGAGTACCCGAGCTTCTAGCTCCGCCTAGTTTGTGATGACCCTTTCCACATTCACAGTGAAACAAATGTTAAAAAAAGCATTTAACTAGTTACTTGTAAAGTAGCATGAGTATGGAGAATAATCTTTAGCCTTCTTCCACATTGAGCTTCTAGCTCCGCCTAGTTTGTGATGACCCTTTCCACATTCACAGTGAAACAAATGTTAAAAAAAGCATTTAACTAGTTACTTGTAAAGTAGCATGAGTATGGAGAATAATCTTTAGCCTTCTTCCACATTGTTCATGACTATTTGTCATTCTTATTAGAAGAATCCCAATAGGCATGAAGAAACCCATGGAAGCCCAGAGAAAAATCCATGTAGAATAATTTAAAATGACAAAATAGATAGAGGTTAACACTGCTCATCTAAATATATGGCACAAAGAAATAGTTTTTATCCTGAATTGTGCAGAGGCCAAAACTATATGCTTTAGACAAATGAAACAATGTTTTGTTTGGGCTTGGTGTTCAGATTACGGGTTATTTATAGTGCACTAGCTCGATATCTTGATAGTTTGTATGTTAATCTTAATGGAGTTAACGGAGTTTACCTCTAAACGGAGGTTGTCGGATGGCTAGTGGACGACTGCTTCACCGGCTGGTGGTGCTGCCGGCATTGGTAGAGATGGTTGCTGGCGGCGTTGGGATTTCATCGACGGTCGGCGGCACTGGGGTTCCGTCGTCATTGATAAAGAGAGGAAAAGAGGGAGAAGAGAAGGGGGTGTGGCTATTTTTGTGAAAAGAATAAGGGTTTGAGTTATTTTGTTTAAAAGTGTGATAAATTGTGGATTTAATCCCAGTCATTTATCAGATGAGATTAATGGATATGATTAAAATTGAGAGGAGTCAAATGAAATTGAAATTGGGGATTTTAATTTGAGGTCAAATTGGAAATGAATTTAGGCTAAAATTGACATAGACATATATAAAATGTGGCTAGAAAGTAAATGAATTGGAAAAATTGGATTAGGGTTGCTATTTTAGGAAATGCAATAAAAATGTCGATATTAAAATAGATTACGTATATAAAAATTATTTTTTTAATAAATTTTATAATATTTATAACAATATCCAATTAATTTAATACAATGCATATATAAATATATATATAAATCAAATATTTAGTTATTTTATCATCACATTAACACGAGTAGTATATTTCCTCAATCATATGATAATATCAATGAATTTTGCAAATTACGATAAATTTTTGGTTAATTAAATTTTAATTACGATATTATACCTCATAATACAACGTATTAATCAGATACATTATCGATTTTAATTAGATATATATATACCTCGTAATACAACGTGTTAATCAGATAAATTATCGATTGCTTGTCTTACGTTATTACAACTTCAACAATATATGTGTATCTACATTCACACAAAATAGTATATCTATTTCCTCAATAGAATGATATCAGTGCATTATTCAAAATATTTTGATATATAGATTCAATTATCAAGCTTTCAATTACTGCATATGTCACTATACGAGATATATGTATATATACCTCGTAATACTTTTCTTATAGTATTACAACTTCAACAATATACGTGTCTCAATATTGTATTGACACAAAATAGTATATCTATTTCATCACTATACGAGATATACGTATATATATATATATATATATATATATATATATATATATATATATATATTCAATTGGCTATCACCGTTCAAATACATACTATATACATTACATACCCGACTTTACTACCCCATAATAATATACAACGTAACGTAATTCACAACTACTCAGTTGAATTGTCGGTTGGTTTATCTTATGTCATTAATAAATGTTCACTTTCTTATATGTATATACTATATATGTATATATATATATACCTATACATACACACACATATATGACATGTCTGTTTCAACTGTTTCAATCATAATTTTACTAAATATCATCCTAATTAATTATTATAAGTCATCTAACTATTACAAAAATATATATTTAATAATAAAATAGATATAAAATGATAAGTTAACTTTTGATGTTTTAAATTAACTTCACGTCTTAAATGAGGCCCATTTTTTTTTAAAAAAATCACACGTACTTTTTGTAGTAATTTTGTTATATCACTTCTTATTAGTTATTGTGAATAATTTAAGACATATGTTTGTTTCTTTGCTTTAATCGTAATTTTACTATATCACCTCTAATTAATTATTATAGTCTAAGCATTGTGCCATTTAAATTGGAATATAAGGAAAAGTTTTATAAACCACAATAATTAAAAACTTAGATTATTTAAAATATGCAATTGACTATCAATGCCACAAAATTTTGGACAAGGGGAATAACATATATTATTTGAAAATTACATAAAAAGTATTATAAAGTACAATAGTTAACAACTTAAAATATCTAAAAGTAAAAATAATGCCTTATATATTTCAAAAAGAACGTAAAAGATATTATAAATCACAATAATTAACAACTTGAAAATTTTTAAAAGATATGAAATATTTGATTATATTGACTCTCAAAATTATATCAATGGCATTTAAATTTGAATAGAAGAATAGTATGATAAATTACAATAATTAAAAACTTAAATTATTTTTAAAATATAATTGACTATCAACGCCACAAAAGTTTGGACAAGGAGAGTAACATATATTATTTGAAATCAAAAAAAATATTATAAACTACAATAGTTAACAACTTAAAATATCTAAAAATGTGTTAAAAGTATGATTGATTATCTAAATTCTATTTGGATCACATTATTTGAGATCAAAAAATAACATATACTGAGCCCGTGTTATCTGAAAAACAGTAATATAGGCCCATCAAATTTGATTTTTTAGGCTCTTTATTAATTTATACATTTGTAGAGTTTAATTTTGATCATGAATTAAATTTTTGAAATAAAATTATATGTTTGAATAATAAATCATAATAATTGATAATTTAATATATTTTAAGAATATATGCAAAAAGTACTTAACAAAATAAATTTATTTAATTTTTAAAATTTAAAAAATGTCACATTAATTGATATGATTATTATTATAATATTAATTTAGAATAGATGTTGAGCCTGTGCTTTGCACGGGCTTCTTCTCACTAGTTTAAAATATAAAATCGATCATTTGTGGTCGCTTTTAAAAACAAAAATAAAAAAAATAATTAAAAAACCGACCACAAGTGGTCGGTTTTGTATTATTTTTTAATTTTTATTTGAAAAATAAATAATAATTAATAATAAAATTATTTAATTAATTATTATAATTTTTAAAAATATAAAAGCGACTACTTGTGGTTGCTTTTTTTTTTAAAAAAAAAAAACGACCACAAGTGTTCGGTTTTTAAGAAAAAAAATTAAAAAATATATACAAAAATCGACCACAAGTGGTCGGTTTTTTTATATATATTTTAAGTGGTCGGTTTTTTATATATATTTTAATTATTATTTTTTTCATAAAACCGACCACTTTATTTTTTTTATTTTTTTTCATTTGCAAAATAAATAATAATTAATATTAAAATTACTTTAATAATTATTTTGATGTTTTAAAATAAAAAACTATCACTTGTGGTCGCTTTTTTTTTAAAAAAAATAATAATTAAAATCCGACCACTAGTGGTCGGTTTTTTCCGACCACAATTTGTGGTCGGTTTTCTATGGTCGGTTTTTGCCTTTTTTTAAGTAGTGAACAGATAAGAGAGCACTAATATAAATTGTTGTAGAGTTAAATAAGATAGTTTTATTAGTTGAAGGGAGGTGTTATTTATTGTGTTGAGCTTTGAACTCAATTCTAGTCCAGAGTATTGAGTTATATTGTGTAGGCTGTTGTATCTTGGAGGGGACAAGTCAAAGAGTATTATTGTTGGACCGGTGAAACAATTGTTGCAGTGGGCTTAAATATCCTTAAAGAGAGCGAGATATTCGTGCCTCATCAGGCTGCATATATTTCATATGAAATGAGAGGAACCATCTCTTTTTCCCGAAGCAAAGGACAAATAGTCAAGCACTCGTTAGACAAATCGTACAAGAGGTTGTGTATAGATGCTTAAAGAGGACTTGATTATCTGGAAAACGGAATGCTTAACTTTTACCCATAGGAATATGTTTATGTAAATTAATTTTGGTTTGTAGCTAGGTGTAGAAGTGTATACTCAGAGGCGAATCTAGGATTTGAGGGTTCGGGATGTCACATTTCTTTAAATCCGCATTGAGTAAATTCTTGATCAGTATAGTTCATTTTGGGTTTCTAATAGAATTATTTGTCTTTTCAAAAGAAAAAAATATTCTCTCCATTTCAATTTGTTGCACCTACTTCCTTTTTTGTTCATCTAACAAGAGAATATTTTGTTCACTTTTTAGCAATTTTTTAGTTTTAAGTTTTTACGTGATATATTCAAGATCCAAGACCAAAAGACTCTTTGATATATTTGAAAATATCTTTAAACGAGATCAAAAAAATCAAAAACGTTTTTTAATTTCGTAAACTGTGTGCCAAGTCAAAATAGATCAAACAAATTGACACAAAGGGAGCAATCATTGTGACACTTGGTGTAACTAGGATTTTGTTCTGATGAGAGAAAGAAGATTGTGGAATAGTAAGTTATGATCATCTATATATTTTGTTATACTTCAGCAAATAACTAATCAGAAACTTTTTGTCATAATAATCAATAATTAAAACAAGTCCCGAAGAATTAAATAAAGAAAGAGAACGAAAAGCTAGCAGAATCACCTCCCCTTCATTACACCTTTTTCCTGTTTATTTAATTGATTACTATCCACCATTAATAGGTTTCAGAATTTGTGGACCTCAACAATGTTTATTTATTATTACTGAGCTCAACCGTGTATGTGTGCTATTGTGGTGTGTATGTGATGCAGCAACCCCCAAAAAACAGAAAAACTACATATTGTGAGGTTTGAACTTGCATCATGGATGACCTAACTTTAATCCGCTACCCCTGGCACCAGACTGCCTTTAGTTATCTAGGGTGACACTTAAATAAATTATATTAAATCCTATATATAGATACAAATAAATACAGAATTTCCATCGAGGCTTGCAGGTGTCGTGGCACCACCTCAGCCTTTAATATATCTGCCCTTGTGTCCACTGCCTTGTTGCTTAGGATCAGCCTAGTGTGAGTTTGGATTTACGTCCCCTGAAAATACAATACGTCCAGTTACCCAAAAAAGAAAAAGTTTGATGTGTTTTTCTTGATTTCTCGAAGCTAAACATTTCTCAGTACTCATGTTGCATGTTTTGAGTGGTTGATATTCGATAGACTTGATTTTTATGAATATTTTATGCAGATTTCGGTTAACTCCCTTTACTGTTGCTGCTTCAATTAATTCTTGATATAATTACTAATCTATATTTAGCGTCCAGGACTGTGTGCTTTGTATATGAATACGCATAAATATCCATTGTTTGCAACTACATAATTATAGGTAAACACAAGCATGCAACTTGTTATAAACAAGTACTTGCATATAATGAGATAATACATCGAAACCCCCCCAAACTTGTCGCCAAAACTTACTTTAGACGTTAAACTAATCGGGCAATTATATACCTTCCTTAACAACTTTCAAGTGATTTAATTTCCACCCAAATTGCTGACGTGACAAATTAAAAAAAAAAAACACAACGAGTGAATGGCCTAAAAAACGTGAAAAAAATGTGGGACCCACCTTTTTAATTTTATAAATTCTCTTATATATATATATATATAAACATCTTCATCACTTCTTCATCTTCTTCACGTCTTCATCTTCTTCAACCCCTCCCTCCCAAACACATTGTTATGGTCGAGAATTTCTAACTGAAGGAGTTAATCTTCTTCACTTCTTCACTTCTTCATCTTCTTCAACCCCTCCCCCCTCGTCTCCCTCCCCCCCCCAAACACATTGTTATGGTCGAGACTTTCTAACTGAAGGAGTTAGAATTGAAGGTTGAAATAATATTTTAATGGAGGAAAAATCTTAAATTGATGTCTTTATGGTTGTTAATTCTTTGGTGGTGTTAATGGAGAAAATAAAAAAAAATGGAGGGGGAGGCATTTTCGTGGCATGGGTGGGGTTGGAAGGGGAGAAATAATGATGTTAATGGGGGATTTCGGACCAAAAGTACCTTTGTTGAGAAGTGCAAGGAGAAGAAGAGTGATGAAGAGCTTAATAATGATTGCCATTGGGGAAAATATTTTTTTGGTGATGATGTAGAACTAAAATGCTGCCTCTTCCGTATATGAAGAGTAATTTAAAGAGAAATGTACTTGTATTTGTGAAAATGCAGGAGGTGGTGTAGTAATTTGTGAAATGGAAGATGGTCCTCATCTCCAATGACAATGGTAATGGTAGAAGAAAGTGTTGTGAATTGAGATGTTTTGAGAATTTGGGGATGTTGAAGTATTTGGTGAAATGGAGATTGGACCATCCTCCTCAGTGGCGGCGTCAATGGCGGCGGCGGTGTTGATGGTAGTGGTGATTGGAGAAGATGAAGAAGATGGGCTATGGATGGGGAGGGTGAACTGGCATAGGGTGGGGGTTATTTTCCTTTTCTTTTTTTTTTACTAAATCATTAAATAATATTTTATTAGAAAATTATGATGTGGCATTGATATGGCGCTGATGTGGGCGTGAGTGCAACACACTCTCTCTTGTGAGACTAGTAGTATAATTATAGGGTGGAAATTAATTCACTTGAAAGTTGTTGAGGGGGTAAATAATTGCCCGATTAGTTTAGGGTCTAAAGTAAGTTTTGGCGACAAGTTTGAGGGTGTTTCGATGAATTATCTCGCATATAATAGCTATATATTCTTTCATCCCAAAATATTTTGATTTTTTCTTTTCACCTTTCCTTAAGTAAATTTTCAATCTACTTCGCAAATGATCTTATATTCTAGGAGAATTTAGTGGAGTATTGTAACACCCTGTATCATTCTTGACTTGATTCCACTCTTAGTTGCATACACTGGGAAGTTAAAACTTGAAAAGTTTCTAAGTGTTGAGAGACTTAGTCATATTTTAAGCCTCTTAACTTCAATGATTGTTAAATCAGTCTTCCTGACCCCAAGACGTAGATTTTTGAGTTAATTCATGTTCAGGGGTGGAGTTTCAAATTTTTTGGATGAGGATTAGGTCACGTTTGGATTTCAATTCCAGAACCTCACCGCGATTGCATTTCGTCGAGGTGGGTATAGCGATGAGGAGTCCATCGCATCGTCGTAGCCTTATAATCGACGTTTCATTCGCGAATTTAATTACCAGAAGGGCAACATGGTCTTTCCCTCTCATTCCAATTAGTAAATAGATGATTAATAACGTAATTAGGGCACGAAATTGCCCATTCTCTCCAAATTACTCTCAAACAAAACCCTTCCCTCTTCCCCAACAATCAAGAATTTAATCCTTTCAAGTTCAAGATTCTCAAGAAAGTGTCAAGATTAGGATTCCATTCTTCAAAATAAGGAACCTAAGGTACATAGGGCTATCCTAAAAACTACATGGGCATGAGTTATTGTTTACTAAGTTTTGAAGGCATATTATGATATTTATAAAAAGGGTATGAACAATTATTTTGAATGGCCAAATCATGAACCCCCTTTTTTAATGATATAGAGCTTTGGTCTTGAGGCCTTCCCTTGAACTTGAATTATGCTCGAGTATACATGTATATGCACTTTTAGCTTTTAAATTTGAATTGAGAGAATGAATAACTAAACCCCCTCTCTTTTTATGACACCTCTTGATTTTACACGTTATGGGTTGCTCAATTGCATATTTAGAAACATGAGATAAATATTTTTACTATTGCTTATGGTTTCGATATTGGTTATGAATTGAAGAGAGAGTGTTTATCTTATTTATAAATGTTAAAGGTGATGATTTAAAGAATTTCTTGGGTTGCTACAAAGTAATGGACCGCTACATGTCTAAGAATTGAAAGAGAGAATCTTCGCATAAGTCTTCATATATTTCAAAATACGAATTCCATTGTACTGTTTAAATGTTTTGGTGGTTCAATGATATGTTTTGAATGGAAAGACTATAACATGATATCGTATGGCTTATACGACTTGCAAGTCTTGGTATGACGATACCAAATCAAACAAACGTCATAACAGACTCAGACCAGATTAGACTACAAATTTTTCAGACACTAGACCACTTTTCAGAAAGATGCATGATTTTAATAGGTTTAAAATGGTCTTAAATAGAGTTAGATGGTCACCCAAAGATGGCATTTGAGTTTAAGGACTCATTTTCGGAAATCAATTTTTGCCAACTTGGGAGACATGATTTGCTAAGGCCAATGTATACTTGTTCTTGAGACACTGGTATACTAGACTAGTAAATAGGACTCCTATCCTTGCAGCAAAATTGGATGTGGGGGCTTGGCCAACAAGTTAATGGCAGACCTATATAGCCCGTGGGTACTAGACTTATAGGGTGTACCATCTAGCTCAGAAGTAAGACAAAGAGTCGAGTTGAAATTCATACTTACGCTTTGAAACCTAGTGATTATGCCCATGTATTTTCAAATGTTTTACGATACCATGTCTTTATGAAATGCTCTCACCTATATTATATATTAGTATTTTATTTTTGAATTTTTTTGTGTACCAGTACATTTGTATTGACCCCCTACATTTTAGGATTTGAGGCTCAGCCCCATGGTCCCGCTAAGCAGTAAATCGTTGTCAGACAGTTGGAGTTGGTGAGCCTCCCTTACTTCGAAAGGCCTTGGTTCGTGTCATGTTTCATTTGGTTTTAGTTCATGGTTAGATCGTAGGCCTTGTCTCGATTACCGGCAGATATTTTTTTCAGTTTTATAGAGATTTTCCTGTCTTGTGTTAGATGTTTTTTTGGCTCTTTATGAACTGATGTCCGTATTGTTTAGTGAAATAATAAGATGACCATGATTTCAGTTTACTTCCGTAGTTTTGATTATTTGATGAATTATGCATATGATTACAAGTTGATAGGGATCTCGGGCCTTTACGGTTTGGGATGCCCATCACGGCTAGGGCCTCGGTTCAAGTCATCTCTTTGCGCTTCTAAATAATTTTGATAACTTAAAAAATATACATATGATATTCCTATAATTAGGAGTTTATGAAAGTCCTGCAACTATTTGTGTTTTTAAAATAAAACTAAGAATCATCGTTATTATTGTAATACCTCGCATATCCTTAGCGTAATCTAAGTCCCAATACATGATTATTCGTATATAAAATTTTTGAAACACTCATTATTTTTAGTTTAGAGCCTTCCATTGCATAGAAAATTGAATTAGCTTTCCAACGATATAAAATTTTTCCAAATCCGATAACCGGATAAGAAGTTATGACGATTTTAAGTTTCAGTCGTTAAACACCGTCATTTTGACCCTTAGCGCGTCTTGGAGCCAGTCTAGATGAAAATTATCAAAAACCAGTAGGCCTACACAATGTTGGCGCATCGTGCCATAGGCTCAGTTCAGAATTATCAATTTCCAGTGATCCCACGCGATACCATCGCGTCGCGGTGAGATTCTAGGTCGCAAACAAGGTGGCAACGTGATTACACCGCATCGCGCCACTGTGCATTTTCCCAGTTGTCTAATTATAGTGACACGATGTGATAGCACCGCGTCACGCCAGTGGTGTTTTTCGAAAAAATTCAATGAAAATTAAAAGTGTCGCCCAGGATTAAAACAGTCCTTTCCCATTATTTTAATCCGCCCAGGTGTGATATTTAAGCCCTAAAAAATTTCAAGTTCATTTTCACTCAATTTTTCCCTAAAATTCAAGAGCTTTCTCTCTAAAATACAAACCCTAGCTCTCAAATTCAAGGCCAACCCTCAAGAATTCACCAAGAACTTCAAGAAATTCATCAGTTAAGGTATGTTAAATGTTCATCCACGGGTCCCTTTCATCCATGGAGTCTAAGTATCTTATTTTAATTACCAAGTTATAATTTTTTTCAAGTTATTATATTTTAAATTATGATTTCACCTATGAATCTCCATGAATTATGATTTTATACCATGTTTCAATGAAATTACTATTGTTATTCGATTCTCTATGTTTTAATGTTATCATTTATTGAATTAAAACATGACTTAGTGCTTTTCATGTTAAATTCATGTTATTTATACAAGTTCCATAGTATTCCCATGATTTGACTAAGTTACGAACTACAAGTGTTTGATAAAATGCCTACAAGAGTAAACATTTTATGAAAGCCTTCATGTTATGTCCCTTAAGCTTCAGTACTGTTTTACTATTATTGTTTTGAGTCCTGGGGGTATTGAATACCCAAAAATCATAGCTATTTATGTAGTCTAGTCTCAGTACATTACAGAATAGTCTTCAGAACATACTATGAGCATCATCAGAATGGTCAGATATCAGTCAGTTAAACTCAGAACAGTCTAGCATCTCAGTGTCTTTTAGTTGGGAGTAGGATTTAGCACCGAGTGAGTGTAGGGATGGTGTCTTTCCTGTCAGATAGGCAGAGTCATTAGTAGCAGTCCCTATACTCCAGAACTACATAGCCAGCGTAGGATATGAGAAGTCACTTGTTAGATTAGGCTTGACTATCTTGCAGGGGTCATCCGCCAGTTCAGGCTTGACACCCTTAGGCCTTTGGACATTCTATCAGTTTAGTGGATCTACACAGCCAGTGTTAGTACCCGTGGCATGGTATTAACACCCTTCCAACTAGGGTTAGAGGTTGAACCCCGATTAGCTCAAATTGGGGAATTTCGGTTAGATGATACCTCCCACAGTCTTAGTTATAGTCCCAGTTCAGTTATTCAGTCTTAGTGTTGTTTGATCAAAGCAGACAAATTTCAGTTATTTCAGTAGTTCAGTTTACAAATTTTACTCAGTTTATGTTATATACTTGGTCATGCATCCTCAGTATCTACAGATTTTTATGTATCTTCAGTATTTACAGATTTTCATGCATACTCAGTATTTAAAGATTTCCACATATTCCCAGCACCTACAGTTTTCATGCTCTCTATTCAGTACTCTATGTTTTACATGCATATTCAATTAATTATTAGTTCTGTTCATGAAACCATGCATATCAGCCTACCTCATTTAGCATACTAGTACATTTAAAGTACTCATCGCATACCATTTTCTTTTTTGCTATGATGTATTATATCATAGGTTATGATGCTCAGTTCCCGGCTCGCGATTAGACTTATCATATCCTTAACAGTAGTAGTGGTGACTCCTTATACTTCGAGGACAAGCTTACTTCATTTCATGTCTCAGTTTAATAGTTAGTTGGGGCCTGTCCCATCAACTCCCAGTCATTCAGTTTTTAGAGGCTTATCAAACATTAGAGTCAGTTATTTAGTATTCAGACATTACAGTTAGTTATCCAGTTTATTAGTATTTTATCAGATTCAGTCAGTAACTTTTATAGACTCATATTTCAGTTTTGAATTCAGTTATTAAAACCTTATGGCATGTTAGTATTCTTCCGCATTTATGATCATGTTATCCAGTGCTTAGAGTAGGTACCAGCTCATGGATTAGCTTGTGGTCCCTAGGAACTGTAAGCACCGTGTGACGCCCAGGGTATGCTCTCGGAGCATTAAAATTATTATTATTATTATTATTATTATTATTATTATTATTATTATTATTATCATCATCATCATCTACTACTATTTTGGTTATATTTTAAATTATCGTCACATTTCCTAAACTTTCGCAAAAAGTTCATTTATTTTTATCGAATAAGTATTTTGTAACTTTCTTCTTTACAAATATTATCGTTTTATCATGCAACTTTGTTTAAGTACAAATGATTTTTATCATTTATTAGGATATTTATAATATGTCATTGTTAAAAGTGTTATTCAAATTAATTTAGAAAGCCCAAAAAACATAAGAAAAAAAGTATTTTAAATCAGTTCATTTTATAATATTCTTGAAATTTAGCCTAATTTTAAGATATGACCATAAAACCCATCTTTTCTCTTCCTTTTTCCACCTCATTGTCATGCGGATGCCATGTTTGCGCCGCATAAGGTGCCAAACCGGCATAAGACATGCCAAACACACTCTTATTGCACTCCTTCCACACCTTGCACAATCTTGACACTCTCTAAGCACATCTTTGTCATATGTCTCCCTCTCATTAGTCAATCAATATCTCAAATTAAAACTTTAGGGCCCCATTTACCATGAACTACCCAAAATTCCCTCACTTTACTTACTCAAAATACCTAAAATATTGTAAAGATTCATCAACCGCACTTAGTCTTGCTGTTTCTCGTCTCTATCTTTCTCTCTGCCATAGCAGGGAGTTTTTGTCGTTTCTTCTATTTTGAGGCAGGTTTGAACTCCAAATCCTCTTCATCAGATAACTGTATGCCTACTTTGAATAAGCAACGTCCTCTCTCTCCCTTTTCTCAGTTTTGGTGCATAAGATTTCCATTTTTTGTGCTCCAAATCTGTTCAAATAACCGTAGCAGTAGAAGACGCCTCATTTGGATAAAGTCTCAGTTCCTACCTTGGCCAAATAAGGAAGATTTCTGTCAAAGCAAGGAAAATCAAAAGGAAAAATTGTGTAAATTAGCTTCCATCTCTCAAACTTTTAAAATTCAAAAATGGAGCCCAAAATCCCACCCAAAAAGCTCCCATATACCCTAATCTCACACTATAAATTAGTTACTCTTTATATATTTGAAATCAGATTTCCTCTTCTAATTCTTATTTTTTTTCTCTTTTGCATATGCACTTGGAGCAATATTTGGGAGTCTTAATGCTAAGACTCCCTTATTTATGCGAGTCTCAAAACGGGGCTCAAATGCTATCCTCCATTCAAGCAAAGCATCATATTCTTTACTCTTAAGCCGTGATCAATAGGAGTAATGCCTCTTTCCCTTTTCAAGCTTATTTTTCTTTGCAGAACTATGTTATTATTTCCAATTGACACTTCGCACATTATTGTTTTGGAATTTATGCTCTGTTTGCTTTCACTTGAATTGGTGTAAATCTTTAGGTATGATAGCGAATTTAATTACCACTCTCCCCACCCCTTTGGATGTTGAACTTAGCGTAATTTTTAGACTTAAATGCTTAATTCATAACTTTAAAAGTTAAAATTTGATAGGTAAATATATATATATATATTTTAGAGTAAATGGCTAAGTGGTTAGAGTTCTTTAACCTTCTTTTAATATGAGATAGTGGCTTATTTTAAGAATCAAACTTGGTTTCCCACTAATTAGAAAAATTGGATTGGTCAAAATGTAGGTCCTTTCGTCGCGACTGACGAGCTCAACGTCGCTAATGCGGTAATCAGCTTTACCTTACTTTGGATATAGTAAATTAATTTTACTTCAAATAAAAGATGGCATCTATACCAATTTGATTTCACGAGGTATTCTTAGGATTTTTTATAGCAAAATAAATTTATTTTTGTAAAATATGTCTCTTCTTGATAAAATAAAATCTTAAGTCACTAGTAGATTTAAGCAATTATATACCTTTAAAGTTGTCTTCAATAATTCATTTAATACGATGTGACTAATTTTTGTATTTACGTTTATTTTTATAAAATTGATAAAAGAAGGGCAAAAAAAAATTTTTTTAGAGTAAAAAAAAACGTGAAACTTTTATAACATGACTAATCTTTTGTTTAAATAATTAGTTAGGTACCTCTGAAAATCTTTTTTTTTTTTAAATGATTTGAAATGACTTCATTTTAACAACAGTAAAGTGTGCATCTTAAAGACGATAAAGGTTATCTTTCTTAATTTTTGTAAATGAGTGGATTTTAATATTTTAAATCTTTGTCTTATAAATGATTAACATAGATTATTTTAAATAACATATACAATACCTCACTTATATCTTTCTTAATTTAATATTGATTACTTTATCTAATCTAAGTTTGGCCGGTTAACCATAGTTAGCGAATCCTTTAGGGTGCCTAATCCCTTCCCTTTAGGATAATTAGAATCCTTACCTACAATTTTAGGTTGTGCAGACCTTAAAATGAAGTCTTTAATTTCTTTAATGACACAAGTTATAATAGGTGTCCAAATTCATCGTAGAACCAATTAGGTGGTGACTTCCTTAATTTTAATTAGAAGTTTTCCAATATGTCGTATGCAATTTTGACCTCGTGTTAAAATGAGGTATAACAACTTGGTGATTTCACTGGGGACTTATTAGGTTCTTAACCATAACAAACTTAGGTTAATAATTAAGCCTTTTTATTTTTGTTATTTGTTTCGCCCTTATTGTCTTATTTTGTCATGTTTGTATGACATAAATTATTTATTTGCTATTGTTTTGTATAAATTGCTTACTTGTTTACCTCTTTATAAATTGACATTCCGTTCATATTTCCTCCACTTCAAAAAATTGACACTCACACACGTTGTACACGTGGATTGTACATTTTACTTTTCCAAAATTCTTTTAAATCACCAATTTTAGAGAGTCGGCGCATACGTGGGGTGAGCGGGAGTTTTACTGTCGTGGGACCACGTGCCTTCTCATAAAACAAATCCAAGTCCGTGTCTACCCAAATCTTAGAAAACTTAAGATAGAGCGTTGCCACCTTGATTTAGGCCATGCATGCATAAGCCATAGGTAGTTTGACCCATGGTGTCATTCCATGAAATCAGGAAATGCCTTTATGTCAAAAGGGTTCACGACCCGATGGCGACCTTCATATTATGTGAAGAGATAATGATAAATTGATCCAAGTTAAAATTTGACAAAATTGAGTCTGGAAAAGCATTTGCTTATGTTGTCTTCTTGTAGGGTGCTAGAATAGATAACTTGCCTAATTTTGCCAACACCCAAATGGTTGTGTGTATGCCACTTAAACTAAGGATATGGTGGGAGAACATCAAGATTGAGCATAGGTTAGAGATTAGGAGAACTTTGGGTCTCTTGACATCACTGATTTGCATCTCTTCTGACAGATATATAGTCAAGGCATTGCTCAAGTTCTGGGATCCCACTAGAGTTGTGTTCAAGTTCAAGGATTTTCAATTGACCCCCACAATTGAAGAAATTGGTGGATTTGTCGATTTGAAGTATCAAGGACGGGGTATGATCTTACCTCGCAAACAGTCGGGAACGAAATTCTTGCATCTTCTTGGGCTCAGAAACAACCTCAAGCTTGCGTCTTTGATCGTGATTGGATTTCTCTTGACTACTTGTATGAAATATTTGGTTGCAAGGATGGTCACGAGGTCTTTGGCAAGGAATTCTCTTGTACTGCTGAGAGTTGGAGAAAGAAACATCCTATCGCTTTTGCCATTGCTTTACTAGGTATTCTGGTCTTTCCTTTGGAGCATGAAAGGATTGACACTTGACTTAGTTTCGTGGTTTGGGATCTTTTTTGTGGGGTTGAAAATGCTGACGCTACACTAGTTCCGATGATTGTAGCAGAAATGATGAGAGCACTGTCCTAATGTGCTCGAGGAAGAAGGTTCTTTGAAGGTTGCAATCTCCTTCTTTAGATTTGGGCTATAGACCATTTTGATAGACGTGACTCCATGGTTGAAATACTCTTTAGCAAACCCAACAAGATCGACTCTCATATACAAATGATGGCGGAATTCGTAGCTCCTGTGGGTACAAATGATTGGTATGCATACATGAGGGTGCTCACAGGCAATCAAATCAGGTAGAGGTACCCATGGTTATCACCTCGTGCTGCCGTCATCAGGGGCCGTATGACATAGTTTATTGAGCTTATTGGCTTGAAAGGTCTTTAACCATATACTCCCCCATGAGTGCTCCAGTTATTTGGACATCATCAAGCCATTCCACTTTGTTCAGATATGAGTAGCTTTGAGGTTGATTTTGGGCCACTCCTTGAGATTCCTAGAGCAATGGAGTTACTTCGAGAGTTGGGAAATGTGATGACAATAGATGTGCTTAATGAGCAGCCTTATTGTACCCAGAGTATTATGTGTGGTTATCAGCAGATATGGAGGATGCAGGCATTAGCCATCAAGGACAAGCCATTGGGTATGAAGATCTTGAAGAAACTGAATGGACACGTGGCATCCTGATAAACCACTTTGTCATCCCACCTGAAATGTAATGGTCTAATGATGATATCTAAATGAAGTGGTTTGTTTCTGATTTTCTAACTCCAAACTCGAGCAATGTCATTAATTAAAGCTTGGATCAATTTTCATAATCTCAATTATTTGATGCATAGGCCCACCTCTTAGCACAAAAGAGGTCCCATGCATAATAGGACGCGTCTTGATTGTTGAACTTTTCTTTTATTTATGTGCTTTATTTGCAACATGAAATATGCTTTCTTTTCCAACGTTGTTTGCTTAATTGTGAGTTATTTATACAAAATTATTCTCTCATACTGATATATTTCTCTGTTTTGAAGGTTTTTCTTCCTTTTAATTTATTCCCCACAATGGTTGATTTGTGGTGACTACAAACTGACTGATCACCCATACTTTACGAGATCAAAAGCATAAGCAGATGCCAATATGACTGATTCAGGCTGACGACTTAGGACTTGTCATCGTCCCAAGAGGTGAACCCGAGACTTTTGGGGAGAGGGATGCAACCCTTTATGATGAACATATAGCTCACATGATGCAACAAATGGCCGACATGCAAAGTGAAATCGATTGACTTCAAAACCTCACCAAATTGTCCATTAGCATGAATACTCCACTTCCCGAACATGGAACAAATACTACTATTACATCTTATTTTCCTCCTGTTTATTCTACCGCTCCAACACTTCCCACCTAATCCGTCAGTTCACCAAAGCAACCCTATTCCTACCAAATCTCCCATTAACCCACAAGAAAACAACCCGCAACAAGTCGACTTACAACAAGCAAACCATTACCCTTCACTACTCCATATGTTCCCCAAGCCCCTCTTAACCAAACTCCGTTTACCCAAGCTCCACATACCCAAAATATCCCACTTTTCCAAACTATCCTAGTCATCCAAAACCACCAAGCGGCCCCACATATATCGGTGGCACATGCTGCAATTCCAAACACGCAATATGTGCCACAAGTATATGTAGTGGGAGCTCAACCTTTTACTATCCCGATGACAACCACGCAAGAAGTTGATCCTCATGAAGAGATGGAGAGAAAGGCAAGGTCCAAAGCAGATAAAAATGTAGCAAATGAGATTCGTAGTTTAAAGGAAGCATTCAAAACCATCCAATAACAGAAAGGATGTAAAGGACTTGAGTATGAAGATTTATGTGTTCATCCAAATATTGAGTTGCTGGTAGGATATAAGGTGCCAAAATTTAATATGTTTGATGGAAGAGGGAATCCTCGAGCTCATTTAAGGTCATATTATGACAAGCTAGTGGGAGTAGGGAAGAATGAGGACATTATAATGAAGTTATTCATAAGGAGTTTGACGGGAGAAGCTATAGATTGGTACACGAGCCAAAACCCACAGAAATGGCATAGTTAAGAATGCCTTGGCGCAAGAATTTATGGATAGGTTCAGGTTTAACACTAAAGTCATCCCGGATTGGTTCCACTTGATGAAGATGGAGAAGAAATCGACAGAGTCCTTCAAAGAATATGCTATGCGGTGGAGAGCAGACGCCGCAAAAGTTCAACCTCCTATGGCGGAAAGTGAGATGACTTCTCTTTTTGTGTAGTCTCAAAAAGATATGACGTATTATGACAAGTTGATAAATGTGGTTGCACAGAAGTTCTCTGAGGTTGTTAGGATATGAGAATTTGTTGATGAAGGCATCAGGACGGGGATAATCACTAATCTGGCAGCTTTACAAGTGACAAATAAGGCAATGCAATCTGATCCAGATGGGGGAGCGAATAAAAAGAAAAGGATGGAGTTTCCGCTATCATAACTACTCAGGAAAAAATACCAAACCGAATGTTAACATACAAAAATCCACCACCCCAGCCTTCCTACTATCACCAATTTTCCCGAACTCCTCACCCATCTTACCAACCTTTACCTGCCCCATATCCAGTTTATGCTACCCAACCAGCATAATCTTCGCCTCGAGCACCAACTTATCAAAATTTGCCACAATATCAACCCACCTATCCTCTGCAAACCCACTGCCAACCACAAAATCATCCTCCAAATTCACCCAGACCTTGTCCAAACTATGAAAAAAGGCCAACCAAAACCTATACATCTCTATCTGAACCCTTATCCCAAATGTATGAAAGATTGAGAATTACAAGATTACTCTAAACGATCCAAGGTAGAATTCCCAATCCCCTTCCTGGATAATATATTGGGACAAAGCATTGTACTTACCACTCCAGAGTTACTGGGCATGACACTGAGAATTGCCTTACCCTCAAGGATAAGATTGAGACGCTAATCAAAGAAGGAGTTATTCAGCTCAAAGGGGCTCCCCCAATGTGAATGTCAATCCCTTTCCAAATCACGGGGGTGCCTATGTGAACATGATCACCGTTGATGAAGAATGTAATTTGGGAGGAACCATCATATCAGCCAGTGATAAGAAAAAGATTGGAACATCAACTTTCATTGCGCCTATAATTATAGTCCAGATGCAAGCTCCAATTAAAGTAGAATTTCTTGTTCCCGAGCCTATGATCACAGCTTTAGTTGCTTAGACACCTTCGTTAGATACCAAAGTAGTTCCTTGGAATTGCTCGACTAATGCAAGGGATAAAAGAAAAAGAAAATTAGCTATGGAAGCCGTTGCTACAGGAATAATGAGATCTGGGCGTTTTTATACCCCTGAAGGAGTTGTACAAGGAGTGCCTAGTAAGGAGAATAGTCAGAAAAAAGTTGTGACAGAGACCGAGGTAGAGGATTTTTGGAGAAAAATGCCGACTAAGGAGTATTATTTTGTGGAGTAGCTAAAGAAAACTCCTGCCCAAATATCTTTATTGTCATTAATGATGAATTGTGTAACTCATAGGAGCACTCTAGTAATGGTGCTCAATGAAGCTTATGTGCCAACTGACATGACTAGCAAGAATCTTTCAGCTCTGGTAGGACAAGTTTTGAAATCTAATATAGTCTCTTTTCACGAAGATGAGTTGCCACCTGAGGGCCTCAATAGAGCATTGAACATTACTATCAGGTGTAGCGACAAGTTTATTTCGAAAGTTCTTATTGACAATGACTCACTTGTTAATATTTGCCTTTACACTACTCTTTGGGCTTTGGAAATTGACATTGGGAAGGTTCGTGAAAGTAATGTGAGGGTTAAAGAATTCGATGGAACTCAAAGAGAGGTCATTGGAGAAATTGATTTGACACTACAAATTGAACTTGTGGATTTCACCATGGAATTTCAAGTATTGGATATATGTGTTAGTTATAATTTATTACTTGGAAGACCATGGATTCATATGCTGGTGCAGTCCCTTCTACCTTGCACCAAAATTTGAAATTTGTTTGGGATTATTATGAGATTGTGGTTTATGAAGAGAAAAATAATTCTATCTTCCAGAAGAACTCAGTCCCTATTATTGAATGAGTGGAACACTTGGACAAATCCATTTTTTATATTAAGGAGACCATGTGTACTGCTTAGGTAGAAAAGTTAAAGTTCCCACGGGCACTTATGATGGTGGCCTTGGATATGTTGAAGAATGACTTTGTACCTAGTCGAGGTATTGGTGTGAACTTGGATGGAATACTAGAGCCAATTCAATTGTCCGGACAGAAGAGCACTTTTGGTCTTGGATTTGAGCCCACTCCTGAAGAAGTCTTATCAGCTAATCTTAAAAGGAAAGGTGACATTCTCCTGCCAAAACCTGTCCCGCTCTTGAATGAATCATTTTCCAAAGCATTTGTTGCCAAAGTATCAGAAGAAGACGCTGAAGAAGACCTCGTTGAAGGAGTCAAAAACTTGTTCATTACTGAAGAAAAAGTTGAGTGCAATGTGATTCTGGAGGATTGCATCAAGGCCCTTACTATTTGGGATGCTGAACCTGGAGATGCTTTGAACAATTGGACTTGTACCCTATCCTCGATTCTCCGGGAATCTTGGTAGATGATTGTATTATTATTTACAACACGATTCAAAATTGAGGCCTGAATCGTGTTTATGAATTTATGTATTTTGCCTCCACTTTTGAAAGCTTAAATGCCAAATCCAGACTATGTTTTGATGTTTATTTTAAATCATCTTCATTAATTTATTTTCTCTTTTTCCCTTTTCAACAAGCAAACTAAGAAATTTGCCAATACTATGAATGTGACATGTAATGAAACAAGCGAAACAATTCCAAATAGCGAACACGATTTTGCAGATATGAAGAAGATCTGTTTTCTGAAGAGTTGGCTAAAGAATTTGAACATTTTTAAAATAAGGCAAAACCAAATTTTGATGAAACTAAGACAATAAACTTGGGGAATTTGGAACTCATAAGAGAAACGAGGATTAGCGTTCATTTGACTCTGTCCTAAAGGAACGAATTGATTGGTCTTTTGGAGAAATATATATATGTGTTTGCATGGTCCTATGATGATATCTCGGGTCTAAGCACAGACATTGTTTCTCATAGGTTGCCAACTAATCCATCTTACCCCCCCGTAAAGCAGAAGCCGAGAAAGATGAAGCTTGATTTAAATTTGAAAGTCAAGGAGGAAGTGTCTAAGAAATTTGATGCCAACGTCATTCGAGTCATGAAGTATCTCACTTGGTTAGCCAAAATTATAACCGTGCCAAAGAAAGATAGAAAAATTAGAGTTTGCGTGGATTATCGGGATCTCAATAAGGCTAGCCCGAAAGATAATTTCCCTTTGCCAAATATTCACATACTCATTGATAATTGTGCAAAGCATGAGTTGTAGTCTTTCATTAATTGCTTCACAGGGTACCACCAGATCCTGATGAATGAGGAAGATTTTGAGAAAACTACATTCATCATACCTTGGGGAGTATATTGCTATCGGGTGATGCCTTTTAGACTCAAGAACGCAGGGGCAACTTATATGAGGGCCATGACCACTATTTTTCATGACATGATCCATAAGGAGATTGAAGTCTATATAGATGATGTCATTATCAAGTTACGGAAAAGCTCAGATCACTTGGCGTATTTGAAGAAGTTCTTTGACAGGCTGAGACGGTACGATCTGAAATTAAATCCTGCAAAGTGTGCATTTGGTGTTCCTACTGGGAAGTTATTGGGTTTCATCATGAGTAGGAAAGGCATAGAATTGGATCCTTAAAAAATAAAGGTTATCCAAGAGTTGCCTCCTCCAAGTAGTCGAAAGGATGTGATGAGTTTCCTAGGTCGACTCAATTACATTAGTCGGTTTATTGCACAATCCACAGTGATTTGTGAACCAATATTCAAGCTGTTGAAAAAAGATGTTGCTACCAAGTGGACAAAAGATTGCCAGCAAGCTTTTGATAGAATCAAGGAGTATTTATCTAATTCACCCGTTTTAGTGCCCCCAGAGCCCGGAAGTCCATTGTTGCTATATTTGTCTGTGTCAGACAATGCATTTGGGTGTGTTTTAGGACAACATGATGAAACTGGAAAGAAAGAGCAAACTATATATTACTTGAGCAAAAAGTTCACGACTTATGAAGCCCGGTATACATTATTGGAGCTTACATGTTGTGCCTTGACTTGGATTGCACAAAATTTAAGGCATTACATATGTGCGTATACCACTTTTCTAATTTCTAGAATGGATCCGCTCAAGTATATCTTCCAGAAGCCTATGCCTACCGGGAAGCTAGCAAAGTGGCAAATATTTCTAAGTGAATTTGACATTGTTTATGTTACTCAAAAGGCGGTGAAAGGACAAGTTTTAGTCGACCATCTTGCTGAAAACCCTATAGATGAAGATTACAAGCCTCTTAAAACTTATTTCCCAAATGAAAAAGTTTTATTTATTGGAGAAGACATTTCAAAAGATTATCCAGGTTAGAGGATGTTCTTTGATGGGGCTGCAAACTTCAAAGGAGTCGTTATTGAGGCAGTACTAATTTCAGAGTCAGGCCAGCATTATCCGATCTTGGCAAAGCTCAGATTTCCATACACTAACAATAGGGTGGAGTACGAGGCTTTTATTCTTGTTCTTAAGATGGCTGCTGATATGAACATACAAGAGCTTTTGGTTATAGGGGATTTAGATTTGGTAGTTCATCAAGTACAAGGTGAATGGAGTGTCAAGAACGTGAAGTTACTTCCATATCTGGAGTGCGTGAAAGAGTTGAGCAAGAAGTTTATCAAGGTTGAATTTAAACATGTCTCGAGAACTCAAAATGAGTTAGTAGATACATTGGCAACATTGTCCTCAATTATTCAATATCCTGACAAGAATTTTATAGATCCTATCAAGGTGAATGTACAAGACCAACGGACCTACTGTCTTCATGTAGATGCGGAACCAGACGGCAAACCTTGGTACTATGACATCAAGAGGTATCTCAAAGAAGGAGAATATCCAGAAGGCATAACCAGTATTAAGATGAGAACACTTCGGAGATTGGAAAATCACCTTTTCCTAAATGAAGAAATCCTTTATAGGAGGACTCCAGATTTAGGACTGTTAAGGTACACCGACGATCAGAAGGCGACCAAGTTAGTCGAAGAAATACATGGGGGCATGTGTGGACAGCATATGAATGGTTTTATTTTGGCAAAGAAAATTCTTTGAGACGACTATTTTTGGATGAAAATGGAAATAGATTGTGTTCACTTTGTGAGAAAATTTCATTAATGTTAGATTCATGGTGATTTGATTCACGTTCCACCAAATGAACTCAATGTGATGAGTTCTCTTTGGCCGTTTACAACATGGGGCATGGATTTCATCGGTCCTATTGAGCCATTTGCATCAAATGGTCATATGTTCATTTTGGTAGCTATTGATTATTTTACCAAATGGGTAGAAGCCTTCTCATACAAGTCTGTAACAAAGAAGGTGGTGACAGATTTTGTTCATAGTAACATTATTTGTCGATTTAGTATTTCGGATTCAATTATAACAGATAATGGAGCTAATCTTAATAGTGGTTTGATGCGTGATATATGTGAGAAATTTAAAATTACTCATCGTAATTCCACTCCTTACCATCCTCAGATGAATGGAGCAGTTGAGGCCGTTAACAAGAACATCAAACAAATATTGTGAAAGATGATTGATAACTACAAACATTGGCACGAGAATTTGCCATTTGCCCTTCTTGGCTATCGTACCACTATTAGGACTTTTATTGGAGCAACACCTTATTTGATAGTTTATGGAATAGAAGTAGTATTACCCGCAGAAGTAGAGATATCATCTTTGAGAATGATTTAGGAAGTTGAGTTGAGTGATGCCAAATGGATTCAAAATCGGTATAAGCAATTGATGCTAATCGATAAAAAGAGGATGAACACAGTATGTTATGGGTAGCTATATCAAAATAGAATGGCCAAATCTTTCAATAAGATGGTAAGATAGAGACAATTCAAGCTAGGACAATTGGTGTTGAAGCGCATATTTCCGCACCAGAATGAAGCTAAAGGAAAGTTTGCTCCCAACTGGAAAGGGCTTTACATCGTTCACCGAGTACTGACAGGTGGAGCACTAATCCTAACAGATATGGATGGTGAAGTGTGGCCGATAGCCATCAATGCAGATGTTGTTAAGAGATACTATGTCTAGACGTCTTTAGCTATTTCGTATGTAATGTTACTTTTTCTATGTAATGAAACTACGAATGACCTAGTTCCCTCGGGAGAATACATAGGAAATCCATGTCGGGTTTGGTCTTTTAAGTAGAAATTTCCCAAAAATCCCTCTTTGCTTGTAATACAAACTACGGTTGACCTGACTTCCTTGGCAGATACGTCGGCGTCCACATCGGCCTCAGTCACATTAGAAGAAAATTCAATTTTCCCTTTTATTTCATTGTAATGAACTACGTTCGGCCTGATTCCCTTGGAATACGTAGGCAACCCATGAAGGGTTCAGTCCTTTATTTTGTAATATTCTTAAGAGTATTTCATGAACTAGGCTGGTCCTGATTCCATGATAGGATACATGGGCATCTTATATAAGGCTCGGTCTCATTATTATGGAACGTCAACATTTCTCTCAAGTCAAAATCGAGACAGTTTTTAAGGGCATCACTTCAAGAAAATGATTAAGAAGACCTTAAAAGATATGGAAGAATGTGGGTTCAACCAAGTAATTAAAGGAAGAAGGCACATTCGCTTGGGATAAAGGACATTCGCATTGTCTCATAATAGTCACAATTCGAAGTTTGGAAGAATTTCATTTTTACTACTATGCATATTTGCATATTTTAGTTATCAAGTTATTTATTACTCTTATTATCTATTATTTTGAATAAATTTCAACCAAATGTTTTCTTTATCATCTATCGTCCAAGATTGGAAGTGGATGGGGTTATGAGTCAAAACAAAGTTGGGAGTATGAAGTATCAAGAGCCAGACCTTCAAAGTCAACACAAATCAACCATCCCCCAAACATGCAAATTTTTCTTTGGATACAGGTTCTACAGATTGGCAGAGGTTGAAAAGTTAACCGCGTTCGCAGTCTTGCAAGGATTTCACCTCGAACGGTTTGATTTCCCTTAAAAAATATCTAGAAGAAATTATGACTTTGTAGTAATATTGATTTAATGCACTACACATAACTTCTATCTAATCTATTTAATGCCTTCAAAATCACTGTACAAATATTTCAAATGCTTAAAATGCACAATACATGGCTTCATCTGCTTTACATATATGCTTTAAATGCACCGTACATGCACTGCAGAAATGAGTTGAAATATGTTAAAATGCATTGCACATGTCTACAATGGCTCTGCATAAGCACAAACGCATTGCACAATCGCTTTAAATTACTTTAAAATGCACTGCGCGTGACTTTCAATTACTTTGTATATATGCTTTAAAATGCACTGCAGATGCACTGTACAAATGCTTTAATATATGTTGAATTGTACTACACATGGATTTAATGGCCGTGCATAATCACAAACGCATTACACATAACTTTATTGGTTCAGCATAAGCACAAATGCACTATACAATTGCTTTAAGTTATTCTGCACTACGCATGGCTTTCATTTTCTTCTAAGGCACCGCACAATCGCTTTAAGTTATTTCATACTATGCATGGCTTTCATTTCTTTCATAGCACCGCGTAACCGCTTTCAAATGTAATACACAATTGCTTTTTGATAATTGCACAAAACTTATGAATACACCAGACAAATGCTTTAGAGATATCTACTGCTTGCAAAAGTTATTTTTTATAAATTATTGGCTTAGGAAAAGCCTTCATCCATCAATAATTTGGATGAAAATGCCCCATCATCATAATTTACTTGGTTTAAGGCCTCATTTTCATCGCCGAAAGGCATCATTCTCATGAATCATCGGCCTAAAACTTCATAAGCTTTGTTCAGCTTGCGAGACTACATCTGCATGAACTAACACTCGAGGGGCGTTATTTTCATTAATCCACTGAATACATTTATTATTTGTGTACTAATTACTTTACTAGTTCATATTTCACAGGAACTTAGCACAAACATGAAACCATTTCTTAGTAGTGAACTGGGGCAATTTGTTGGGAATGAGGATCAGACTCCCAACAAAGATCACGAATCTACCTCGAACTTCAAATGACTAAACTCTCAAATATCTTACTTATATCGACACCTCAATGATCAATACTCCGGAATCAACATACTCAGGGTAATCATAACTCAACACTAAGACAATCCTCATGAGCTCGCGTCTATCCACTTTTCCCAATCTACCAGTATTACAAGTCTTGAACTACATATGGCCTGATTTTCATGAAACCCAAGATATATAGGCAACTCGAAGACCGGAGTTCGGCCACAATCCTCCCCAATATTCTTCACGCGTATCCTCCTAGATCCTGTCGACTGGGACAAAATTAGGTTACTAGTTAACTTCTTTGTTTGAAAACTCTTTCATCCTTTTCAACCAAAGAGAGATAGCTGTTGACATCCAATTCTGTCCCGCCTTTCTTTCAAGTCATCTCCTTGAGCTTCTAAATAATTTTGATAACTTAAAAAAAATATACGTGTGATATTCCTATAATCAGGAGTTTATGAAAGTCCTGCAACTATTTGTGTTTTTAAAAAAACTAAGTATCACAGATATTATTGTTATTATTATTATTATTATTATTATCATTATCTTCTATTACTATATTGGTTATATTTTAAATTATCATCACATTTTCTAAACTTTCGCAAAAAATACATTTATTTTTATCGAATAAGTATTTTGTGACTTTCTTCTTTATAAATATTATTGTTTTACCATGCAACTTTATTTAAGTATTTATATTTTAGCATCAAATAATTTGTATCATTTATTCGTATATTTATAATATGTTCTTGTTAAAAGTGTTATTCAAATTAATTTAGAAAGCCCCAAAAACATAAGAAAAAAAATATTTTAAATCAGCCCATTTTATAATATTCTTAAAATTTGGCCCAATTTCAAGATATGACCATAAAACCCATCTTTTCTCTTCCCTTTGCCACCTCATTTCCATGTGGATGCCATGTTTCCACCACATAAGGCACCAAACGGGCATAACACATGCTAAACACACTCTTATTACACTCTTTCCACACCTTGCACATTCTTGACACACTCTCAGCATATCTTTGCCACATGTCTCCCGCTCATTAGTCAGTCAACATCTCAAATTAAAACTCTAGGGCGCCATTTATCATGAACTACCCAAAATACCCTCACTTTACTTACTGAAAATACCTAAGATAACCTAAATCCCTATAATATTGTAAGGATTCATCAACCGCACTTAGTCTTGCTGTTTGTCGTCTCTATCTTCCTCTCTGCCATAACAGGGAGTTTTTGTCATTTCTTTTATTTTGAGGTAGGTTTAAACTACAAATCCTCTTCATCAGATAATTGTGTGCCCTACTTTGAATAAGCAACATCTCTCTCTCTTTTTTCTCAATTTTGGTGCATAAGATTTCCATTTTTTGTGCTCCAAATCTGTTCAAATAACCGTATCGGTAGAAAACACCTCATTTGGAGAAAGTCTCAGTTCCTACCTTGGCCAAATAAGGAAGATTTCTGTCAAAGCAAGGAAAATCAAAAGGTAAAATTGTGTAACTTAGCTTCCATCTCTCAAACGTTTAAAATTCAAAAATGAAGCCCAAAATTCCGCCCAAAAAACTCCCATAGACCCTAATTTCACATTATAAATACCAAGAGATTAGTGAGCCTTTGGGAGCAGTGAAAAAAGCCACGAATTCTAAACTACAATACAAAATAATATTTTTTCTCCACGAATGTCCAGTCTCTGAATTGCAATATCCTTCGTACTATTCGAGTATGAAATCATAAAGTTTGAGCGTGGGTTCGTCATCGAAGGTCGTCCAGTTCACTGCCCTGCAATAGGTGATTTTTCGCCCCTCTTCTCTATTTATTTTGTGTGCCCTATTTAGTCTCTGCGATGAACATGTTATGAACGTTCTCTATTCCCTTCTTTGGATAAAATTTCCTATAGTATGATCTAGTATTGTTTTTCATATTAAAATTCCTATTTGTTTCGTATGAACGTTCTCCATTTCTTATGTATGTTTTTACTAATCAAGGAGCAATAATAAAATATATGTATTTTATGGAATGAAGGTTATGTTCAAACCTTCTTCACTGTTGGAACCTTAAGAAATTGTAAATTTCTTGATTCAGCTTTGCATTCAAATTGGTGGATCTGCTAATTCTATTTTAGCCTCTTGATTAGCTAACCTACGAGGTGAACGTTTGAATGCTCCTGAAAGGTCATCCGAAGTTCAATCTTTATCATTTTGTTCTCCCTCTTTTCTTTGGTAAATTTTACTTGGCGGGAAGGTGTTTGATTTGGTAGTTTCGATAAATTGTTTCAATTAAGAGATTGTGTGGTTTCTCTGCAACCTCCTTTATTAGTTACTCTTTATATATTTGAAATCAAAGTCTCTTCTAATTCTTTTTTTTTCTCTTTTGCATATGCAATTGGAGCAATATTTGAGAGTCTTAATGCTAAGACTCCCTTATTTATGCCGAGTCTCAAAACGCGGCTCAAATGCTATCTTCCATTCAAGCAAGGGATCATATTTTTTACTCTTAAGCCGCGATCGGTAGGAGTCTAATGCCTTTTTCCCTTTTCAAGCTTATTTTTCTTTGCAGAACTATGTTATTATTTCCAATGGACACTTCGCACATTATTGGTTTTGAATTTATTCTCAGTCTGCTTTCACTTGAATTGGTGTAAATCCTTAGGTATTGATAGAGAATTTAATTACCACTCTCCCCACCCCTTTTGATGTTAAACTTAGCGTAATTTTTAGGCTTAGATACTTAATTCATAACGTTAAAAGTTAAAATTTGATAGGTAAATATATATATTTTAGAATAAATGGCGAAGTGGTTAGAGTTCTTTAACCTTCTTTTAATATGAGATAGTGGCTTATTATTAGAATCAAACTTGGTTTCTCACTAGTTAGAAAGTTTGAATTGTTCAAAATGTAGGTCCTTTCGTCGCGGCCGACGAGCTTAACGTTGCTAATGCAGTAATCGGTTTTACCTTACTTTGGATATAGTAGATTAATTTTACTTCAAATAAAATATGGAATCTTTACCAATTTGATCTCACGAGGCATTCTTAGGATTTTTAATAACGGAAATTTTTTATTTTTCTAAAATATGTCTCTTCTTGATAAAACAAAATCTTTAGTCACTAGTAGATTGAAGCAATTGTATACCTTTAAAATTGTCTTCAATAATTCATTTAATACGGTGTGTCTATTTTTTGTATTTACGTTTATTTTTATAAAATTGATAAAAGAAGGGCAAAAAAATCTTTTTTTAGAGTAAAAAAACGTGAAACTTTTGTAATATGACTAATCTTTTGTTTAAATCATTAGTTAGGTACCTTTGCAAATCTTTTTTTTTTTTTTATAATGATTTGAAATGACTTCATTTTAACAACAATAAAGTCTGCATCTTAAGGACTATAAAGGTTATCTTTCTTAATTTTTGTAAATGAGTGGATTTTAATATTTTAAATCTGTCTTATAAATTATAAATGATTAACATAGATTATTTTAAATAACATATACAACACCTCACTTATATATTTCTTAATTTAATATTGATTACTTTATCTGACCTAAGTTTGGTTGGTTAACCATAGTTAGTGAATCTTTTAGGGTGCCTAATCCCCTCCCTTTAGGATAATTAGAATCCTTACCTAGAATTTTAGGTTGTGTAGACCTTAAAATGAAGTCTTTAATTTCTTTAATAATGCAGGTTCTAATAGGTTTCCTAATTCACCGTAGAACCAATTAGGTGGTGACTTCCTTAATTATAATTAGAAGTTTTCCAATATGTCGTACGCTATTTTGACCTCGTGCTAAAATGGGGTATAACAATGATAAACTTGATATCTGAGCACGGTTCATGGTCCCAAGGTATCTTTGAAGTCACATTAGGTAGAGTCCTTTTTATGGGTGTGTAGTGCACCATACTTATAAGGAGGAAGCTGAGAGACATTTAGGAATGTCTCTCTTTTCTTTATGTCTTAGTTCATGCTTTAAAGTTTGAATGTCCCCTAACTTAAGATTTCCTATATTTTAGAGATTGATCATGCCTCCCCATAGATCAATCGAGTAGAACACCCATGTTGATGATGTCCGCGCTACTCATGGGATGCGAACCTGTAATAGAGCTCATCTTCTAGAATTTGCTGCTACTCTGGGAGTTCCTCCAGTCCCGACTAGACCCAGCTTCCTCAAGGAGAAGTCTCAAATGTTGAGTTCCGACAGTCCATCCATGTAATTGCTCAGCTTGTGGCTTCTCAGTCCCGTCGGTCTACAAATATGAGTTCTGTGCTTGGTTCTTCCGAATCTACTCGGGTTGGTCACTTTATAAAGCTAAACCCACCCACCTTTACTTGTACAAAGATTGAGGAGGACCCCCAAGGGTTTATTGATGAGCTAGAGAATATTTTTAGAGTCATAAATACTAATGAGGTTGAAGGGGTTGAGTTGGTAGCCTATCAGTTGAAGGACATAGCTAACCAGTGGTATAATAAGTTAGAAGATTTGAGGGGTGGAGATGATGAACCTTCTGTGTGGGGTGACTTTGTAGCGGGTTTCATGGATTGTTTCTTTCCCCAAGAACTGAGGAAAGCAAAGAATAAAGAATTTGTGAATCTAAAATAACAAAAGATGAATGTCAACAAGTATTCATTAAAGTTCACTTAGTTGTCCCATTATTCTCTAGAATTAGTGGAAACATGAGGGCACGAATGAGAAAGTTTGCATTTGGTTTCTCGGATGATTTGGTATTGGAAAGTAAGGAAGCAATGCTAATCAAAGACAAGGATTTCTCTAAGTTATCAATGCATATATAGCAGGTAGAAGAGGAGAAAAAAAGGTTGGTTGAGGTAAGGGGAAAAGAAAGGCAAGCTATGAGAGCTAGGTCTGCAGGTCAGAATGTTAGTCAACATCAGGGTGACAATTAGGGTAATAAATGGTCTAAGAAAAGTTTTGGAGCAATGCTCAGTCTTCAGCTAGCGCCCTAGCACCCAGACCTCCAACTGATCAGCAATTTCATAACTTTCAGTTGAATAGCGAGCCAAGGATGTAGGGTACTCAGTCCTAAGGAAGTGTGACCTAGCCATTTAGGCAATACCCCCTTGTAATGTGTGTGGAAAGAACCACTTGGGAATATGTCAGTATGGCACTCTCGTGTGTTATGATTATGGGAAGGTCGGTCATTTAAGAAGGATTGTCCCTTTACAAAGGGGGCTTATGGGGCCGCTAGAGCCCAATCTACTACCCCAGTTTCTCCAGCTAAGGGTGTGGCATCTAGAACTGGTGGCGATCATAATCGATTGTATGCCTTGTCTACTCATCAGGATTCAGAGGCTTTGCTAGATGTGTTCATGGGTATGTTACAAATTTTCTCCGTGATGTATATGTGTTACTTGATCCCGGGTCTACCTTGTCTTATGTGACCCCTTATGTGGCAATTAGTTTTGATTTTGAACCCAAAAATATTCTGGAAACTTTTTTGTTTCTACCCTTGTTGGTGATTTTATTGTGGCTAGGAGGGTTTATAGAAATTGTTTGGTATCTATTTCTTATTGTGATACTGTGGATAATCTTGTAGAATTGGATATGATTCATTTTGATGCTATACTGGGAATGGACTGGCTTTATTCATGTTATTATACATTAGATTATAGCACTAGAAAGGTCACTATCTCCTTTCCAAATGAGTCAGTGATAGAGTGAGAGGGATATTCTCTTATACCTAAAAAAAAATTCATATCTTATCTTAGAGCCCGTAAGCTAATATCAAAGTGTTGTTTGTGCCATCTTGTCTAGGTTAAAGATTCTGGTACTGAAAGTCCTTCCCTACAGTCTATTCCGTTAGTTAATGTATTTTTGGAAGTTTTTTCCTAATGACCTTCCCTGGATATCACCAGATAGGGAGATAAATTTTAACATTGATTTGTTGCCAGACACCCATCTTATTTCTATTCTGTCGTATAGAATGGCTCCTGCAAAATTGAAAGAATTAAAAGAATAGATAGAAGACCTTTTTGACAAAGGCTTTGTTCGTCTTAGTGTCTCTCCTTGGGGTGCTCCGGTACTCTTCATGCGTAAGAAAGACGGTTCCTTCTGTATGTGTATAGATTACCGTCAGCTGAACAAAGTTATAGTAAAGAATAAATACCCTCTTCCCAGAATTGATGATCTCTTTGACAAATTTCAGGGTGCCAAATGTTTCTCTAAAATGGACCTTCGTTTAGGGTATCATCCATTGAAGGTTAGGGAGGTTGATATACCTAAAACATCTTTTTGAACCCGCTACTATCACTATGAATTCCTAGCTATGTCCTTCGGGCTGACTAATGCCCCCACAGCCTTCATGGACTTAATGAATAGGGTATTTCGTTAGCTTAGTAATAACTCGAGACTACCCTCTAGTCATCACACGGTGCTTGAACCATAAGTGATCCCAAGCTTACCCATGAATTGGCATACTATTAAGCAAATGAATTATAACATAATAAATAGTTATTCTGCTGTGCAGAAACATAATCATATTGAAAATCTAAAATAGATATAATACTTATAAAGCTTTACAATTTGATAAATCTGAAGGTTGAAACTGAAATTACATGACTGACTTTGACTGACATCTATGAAGCCTCTACTATACTGACTATAGATATCTGGGACATTCCTCCAACTACTACTAATCAATACACCTGAAAGTAAATAAGCTGTATATAAATTAAAATTTTCTGGAGTTCTCGAAGTAGGAGAACTCATCACCTGCTGGCAGGAATCTGTAACTATTTGATCGTGGTGTGCGAGCTGCAACTGGTACCTATATTATGAAATAATGTAGCCATACAGATGTATATACGGATCAGTACTTTTGGAATGTACTAAGTATGCAGGGGTGACTGCAATAAGTAAAACTGATTTTATACGTAATCATAAAAAATGCATGCTAAGTGTAAGTAGACTTACCAATAGGCTGGAATAAACTGAAAACTGAAATATCTTAAAGCATGAGTGACAAACATTTTTTGATAAGATGGTGAAACTCTACACTTAATTTTTGTAAACTTTACGTTAATGATATAAGCATAACTGAAGTTGGGATATGATAAAACATGGATACTATATGAATACTGGGTCTAAAACTACGTGATAGAGACTGACATAAATTAAGGATCTAAATATACAATCACACTGAGCATGAATGCATATACATACTAACTTATCTGATTTACTGAATGACTGATAGCTGAATACTGGGTGTAAGACTGAACTTACTTAGTCTGAATAACTGGACTAAAATTGTAGAGTATTATACATATGAGGTAAGGACTGACTGAGTGTCATGAGATAATTGAGCATGAATTCATGAACACTGCATTATCTGAGAATGCAAAACCAAGCATATAACATGATTCTAAAATAGTTAGTAATTTGAAGTACTGAAATACTTATAACTAAATACTTGATAATTGTACGCTATGGTCAAGAAAACTTGAAACTGAACTGCGTTACTAATCTGATTACTGGATTGAGATTGTGAATGAGACTGTAAATGAGCTTATACTGGAACTGAATACTATGTTCTGATAACTGAGTAACTGATATCTGAAATTAATGATAACTGAGTTACTTATAACTTGGTGACTATTTTTGACAGTTCTGATTCTGTAGAACTGAACTATTTTCTATACTGAGTCTGAAACTAAAATTGTAACTATAATTGTGGGGCTGTTCATCTAACTGACATGCCCCAATCTGAGCTAATTAGGGTCCAACCTTCTTTCAAAGAGAGGAGGATGGGTTATTCACATTTTATTTGATGGTCAGAAGTGAATTGAAAGTTAAGTAGTGGGAATTATAAAGATTCCCCGGGGAGAAATAGAGATGTCTCCTATGTTGCGTGTCAGTACCGTGCCACGGGTACTAACACTGGTGTGTGGATCCACTAAACTGGTGTCCCGAAGGACTAGGGAGTAACCCTATACTATCAGAAAACTCATGAGATATGTGTCAACCCTAAACTGGCAGAAAGATATCTCAAACCTATGTTGGCTACGTAGTTCTGTAACTCAAGGATTGCTACTAAGGGTCAAACCCTCTGCTAGCAGGAATGCCCCCATCCCTAGGTGCACACGGTGCTAAATCCTACTCGTAACTGAACTGACTTAAAATACTAACTGGTACATGCACTATTAACTAATAACTGATAAGCTCAGGTCATAGTATTTAGAAAATAACAGTGCATACTAATTTAAAGGTAATTATTAATGATTAGCATGTTATCAGTATCCATTATCAAGGCTATTAGATATAGTCACTCATGTTATCATCTATATTAGCTATCAGAAATCATTTGCCAGTCATATTAGATTTTAATAAACTCATGCTATCAGTACTCAGTTTCAGGACTGTCAGATACAATCAATTAGACCAGTCCTTCATAATCAGGACTCCCAGAAACAATCATTCCTTTATCAGTAATAAAGTATCAGTCTCCTAGTATTCAGTAATACATTATCAGTTCCTCACTTATTAGTGATTCATAGATCAATATCAGTAAACGTAGTCATTTAGCATCTTAGAATCGGTAAACTCATGTTGTCAGTATTTAGACTCAGTATTCAGTATCTTTACGATTTCAGTAACAGTTACTTATGTATGTATGTGTTCCCACATTCATATCAGTCAGCATTGTTCATGCATACAAACCCTTTGCATTTAGCCTACCTTACTCATATACTCAGTACTCTCAGTTGTACTGACACATTCGTGCTATCGTGCTTTCTTTTATGTTACACCATAGGTTTAGATACATGATCTCCAGACCAGCAGTAGCAGTAGCATCTCAGTTGTCAGAGTTCCAGCAGTGAGTCCTCATCTCTCGAGGGCATGATCATTACTTATGTTATGGTTTATTTTAGTTTAGTTTTGCTATTCGAAGTTAGTTGGGGGTATATCCCATCAACTCCCTATTCAAATAGTAATGTTAGAGGCTTTTCAGACTAGTATGTTCAAACTTCAGATAGTATTACAGTTGTTTTGGGTATTCTATACCCCACTCTCATGTTATGATTATTCTATTTTGAACCTTATGGCCTTATGGTATTACGTATTCTGCATTTATCTATGTCTAGATTGACTCAGAAGAAAGTCAAGTTTCAGTGGTCAGATCTTTGCGAGAAGAGCTTCCAAGAGTTGAAGACTTGACTCACTTCAGCTCTAGTCTTAGCTCTCCCAGATGGTTCAGATGGGTTCGTAGTGTATTGTAATGCATCCAGAGTAGGTTTGGGTTGTGTCCTCATGCAGCATGGTAAGGTCATAGCCAACGCCTTCAGAGAACTTAAACCACATGAGAGAAATTATCCTACTCACGATCTTGAGTTAGCAGCCATAGTATTTGACTTGAAGATTTGGAGGCATTTTCTATACGATGTTCATGTAGATGTGTTCATAGATCATAAGAGTCTTCAGTATGTCTTTTATCAGAAAGATCTCAATCTTCGTCAGAGAAGGTGGTTAGAGCTCTTAAAAGATTATAACATGAGTATCCTTTATCATCTGGGCAAGCCCAATGTAGTGGCCAAAGCTCTCAGTATACTATCCATGGGTAGTGTTTCTAATGTTCAGGATAATAAGAAGAAGTTAGCTCAGGAAGTCCATCAGCTCGCCAGAGTAGGCATTTGCTTAGTCGATATAGATGAGGGTGATATATGGGTTCAGAGTAGTTCAGAATTATCTTTAGTTTCTGAGGTGTAAGAAAAGCAAGATAGGGAACCCAGCCTTGTCAAGTTGAAAGAGATAGTTCAGGATAAGAAAATAGACCCTTTCTCCCAAGGGGGAGATAGTGTTCTTCATTGTCAGGGTCGTCTCTGTGTTCCAGGGGTAGATGACTTAAGATAGCTAATTCTTGCAGAAGCGCATGGTGCGCGCTATTCTATTCTTCTAGGGGCCACCAAGATATAGCACGACTTACGAGAAATCTATTGGTTGAGTGGGATGAAGAAAGACATTGCAGAGTTTGTGGCTAACTACTCTACATGTTAGCAGGTTAAGATAGAGCATCACAAGCCCAGTAGATCCATGGAGGAGTTCAGTATTTCTACTTGGAAGAGGGAAGTTGTGAACATGAACTTTGTGATGGGTTTTCCTCGAACTCGTCATCAGCATGATTCAGTCTGGGTCATTATAGATAGAATGACCAAATCAGCTTATTTCCTTCCAGTTCCTACCTCTTATTCTATCGAGGAATATGCCAAACACTACATCAAAGAGTTGGTCAGATTGCACGGTGTTTCGTTGTCTATTATCTCAGACAGAGGTACCAGTTCACCTCTTATTTTTTGAAAGCATTCAAAAAGGGTCTTGGTACCTAAGTTCATCTCAGTACAGCCTTTCATCCTCAGATAGATGGTCAACCAGAAAGGACCATTCAGATATTAGAAGATATACTAAGGGCGTGTGCAATCAATTTCAAGGAAAGTTGGGCTGACCACCTACCTTTAACTGAGTTTGCATACAAAAACAGCTATCATTCTAGTATTCAAATGGCTTCATTCAAAGATCTCTATGGTAAGAGATGTAGATCTCCAATTGGTTGGTTCGAAGTTAGTGAGGCCTCAGTTATAAGGCCTGACTTGGTATGCGACACCTTAGAAAAAGTCCAGTTAATTAGAGAAAGACTCCGGGCTGCTCAAAGCTGATAAAAGTTTTATGCAGATATTTGTAGAAAAGATCTTGAGTTTGAGATTGGTGATCATTTCTATCTAAAGATCTTTCCTATGAAGGGAGTGAAGAGATTCGGAAAGAAGGGAAGGCTCAGTCCCCGATATGTCGGTCCCTTCAAGATTCTCAGTCGCTTTGGCAATGTAGCCTATGAGCTTGAATTACCTTCAGATCTAGCCTCAGTTCATCCAGTCTTTCATGTTTCTTTGCTCAATAAGTGCATAGGTGACCCATCAGTTATAGTCCCTATTCAGAGTATTGGTGTTCAGAACACTCTCTCTTATGAAGAGATTCTAGTCAAAATCTTAGACAATCAGACTCGTAGATTGAGGAACAAAGAAGTCCCTCTAGTTAAAGTTCTTTGGTGAAATAAGTCCATTGAGGGAGCTACTTGGGGAGCAGAGGCAGACATACGTACCAAATGTCCTCACCTTTTCTTCGCAAACTCATATCAAGCTCAAGGTAACAGTTCTCCTTAACCTTGCTCAGTTTTATTTTTAGTGTTCATCACAAACTTCGTATGCAGTTTCATGCTCATGTTCCCATTATAAACTTGGTATCAAGTACCATTGCATATTCCGTCATGCACTCATGTATCAGTTTAGTTATGTAATAATACATCGGACGTGCATTCTTATTGTGAGAAACTTAGTACTTTAGAACACTTAGTCATGCATTCTTGAATCAGTTACACATGCATCAAATATGCATGTTTAGTATTATATGTTCAGCTTGTCAGTCATATTAGTTATGAGATCACATTTCAGTTATTTATGTTCAGTATGTACGTCAGTTATCTTATCTTCTGTCTCAGTCAGTCTCATTGGAGGACGAATGTTCTCAAGGGGAAGATATTGTAATACCCTATACTTTTCCTAGCTAATTTCATCTCAAGAATGCTTAATATTAGCTTCTAAATTGGATGATGACTATTCCATGAGGAATTCTCAAGATTTTCACTTTTTCCATATGGGAAATTCAATAAGCTTTTCATTGGTATAAGATTCTGCCAAATATGATAACCGGGTCAGAAGTTACGACTATTTCAAGTTTCCATCGTAAAACAGCGCCATATTAGTCAGTGGCGTGGGGCACAAAAAGATGAAATGGCATTTGGCAAATTCCAGTAGGGGTTCACAATTATAGTGCGTCGCGCTAGGGCCCAAGTTCAGAATTGTCCTTTTTCCAGTGTCTCAGTGCGATCTCCCCCACATCGCATCAAAGATCCAGGTCACAAAGCAAAGCGCAACATGAGGCTCTGCGTCACGCCATCCCTCAGTTTCCAAATTATTAAATTCCAGTGACATAGCGCTATAGAGCCGCGTCATGCCAGGGGTCTAATTTGGGAAATTTTTACTGAAATTAAATGACACGTCCAGGGTTAAAAGGGTCAACTTCCCACCCCTATTTAATCCCTTTAACACATGATTCAATCATTTTTTATCCACAATATACTAGTTTCTCTCAAAAATCTCTCAAGAACAACCCAGGGCTTTTCATAGAAGATTCAGAATCAAGAATTCCCTCCGCCACTCCTTACGAAATCATGAACTAAGGTATGCGTAGTATTCATTCATGGACTCCTTTAATCCATGAATTCCAAGAATCTCTTTTCTAAGTTTAAGTTCATGGATTTCTTTATGAATTTCATGTTGGGTTTCTTTTGTTTATGTTAAGAATGATCAATTGAATTCAAATCCATGTTGGGGTGATCAATTTTATGTGGAATTGATTTGCATGAATGTATATTCATGTGAACCTATGAATAAACCCTAGATGATGAAATTAGAGATGAATCATAATAATTAATTGCTGTATAATGTTGTTTACATGTACTATGCCTACCATGTGTTTGATTAAATGCCTAGATGAAGGAACACTGCCCAACTAGTATGATATCATGAAATCCCCATGTATGAGCAACTTATGCCTATCATATGTTTTGATGGAATTCTTCTATAAATATATTATGGATTATGATGTTATTTATATGTTCAAGTAAGTTATGCTTGGCCAGTTTCCTTCCATTGAGTCCTAGGGGTACTTGTACCCAAAATATTAGATTTGTGCCTAGAGCTATGTCATGTTTTCAGGATACTCTCAGTCAAGCTATGAATCCTTAGACTTCAGACAGTCTTATGACTCAGGAAATCTCTATGATATCAGAACTCAGTCAGTTATCAGATATCAGTAATATTTCATTAGTCAACGAAATTCAGTAACTCAGTCCCTGTTCAGTTCAATAAATTATGTTCAGTGTCTATTCAGATGGGAGTAGAAATTAGCACCGAGTGAACCCAAGGATGGGAACTCACCTGTTATATATTGGTGTGATTCTTAGAAGTAAACCTTGCATTCCAAAACTATGTAGCCAGCATAGGTTGAGACATCATAGCCTACTATATGAGGGTAGATGAGCTGGCTTAGCCGTCTATATGAGGGTTCCCACCGTTCTCACTAGAGGTACATGTTATATTAGGGTCACTCACATGTTTTCCTTACCAGTGGTGTGGTATTGACTCCCTTCCAATCAGGGCATAGATTGAACCCCAGTTCAACTATAATACATTATTTAGGGTATGTCAGTTAGATGACTACCTCCCACAATCTCAGTAGCAGTCTCAGTAAGAGAACTCAGATAGTTCTTCAGATTTCAGGACTATCAGATACAGTCAAGTCAGACACAATACAAAACTCAGATAGTTCTACTAGATTTAGGATTGTCAGATGCAGTCACTCATATTATCAGTATTCAGATTCAGTATTCATGTTATTACAGTGTTAGTTGTTATGTCTCACGCATGTATTCTCATGCTCATAATAGTTAGTCAATTATTATTATTGTTCATGCATATGAACCCCATGCATTAGCCTACCTCATATGCATACCAGTATATTCAAAGTACTGATGCATTAGCGCTATGGTATCTTATACCATAGGTTCAGAGACACGAGCTCCAGATCAGCAATAGATTCCAATTTCTGCAGTCAAAGTTAGAAGTAAGTCCTTATAATTCGAAGACATGATTATTTTCTATTATATCATTAATTAGTTTATTAGTTGGAGTTAGTTGGGGACATGTCCCATCAGCTCCTTACTCAGACAGCTCAGTTAGTTAGAGGCTTTCTAGACTATCATGTTTCAGACTTTAGTATTTTCAATTCTGTTTTGGGTATTTTATTACCCCACACAGATGTTATATTATTCTGATTATGCTCAGTTTTGAACCTTACAGCCTTTCAGTTCATATTTTTGCATTATTCATTATTTTATATAGTGTACAGGTACAAATATTAGTCATGGGTTAGCTTGTGATCCTTCGGGGTTGTGAGCACTGTGTAACATTACGGGTATTAGATTTGGGGCATTACAAACTTGGTATCAGTGACTAAGATTCAAAAGAGTCCTAGGAAGTCTAAAAGCTGCATCTAGTAGAGTCTTGTGCATGGGTGTGTTGCGCGCCACAATTATGTGCAAGAGGCTATAAGATGTTTTAGGAACAGTTTCCCCTCTTTCAGTATTCATGTCATGCCAGTGAGCATAATCTCAAGTCAATCTCTCAGTCTAATCTATTTCTCTCTTCCTTCTATAGAACATGCCTCCTAAATGAAGAAATGGGAATCAGCCAGCCCCTCAGCCCAAAGAAACTTTGTGCGATCATATTTCTCATGCAGAGTTTTGAGCTGCATTCACTCCTTTTGCTAACTCAGTTGCTACTCAGAATAAATGACCAGCTGTTGTTCTGACCAATTTGATAGCCAACTCAGCAGCAGCTAGGATTCGGGAATTCACCCGAATGAATCTCCATCCTTCCTCAGGTCTAAGGTAGATGAGGACCCTCAGGAATTCATTGATTAGGTTTAAAAGGTGACAGACATCATGGGGGTGACTACTGTTAAGAGTGCTGAGCTACCTGCATATCAGTTGCAGGATGTTGCTCACACTTGGTGCAAGTAGTGAAAGTCAGTGAGGGCAAACGGTGTAGGGTCAGTTGAGTGGGAGGAGTTTGCGTCTGCATTCTTAGATAGATTCTTTCCCCAAGAGCTTAGAGAGGCTAAGGTGCTAGAATTCATCAACCTCAGGCTGGGTAATATGATGGTGAAAGAGTATTCTCTTAAGTTTACTCAATTAGCTAGATATGCCCCTCATGTGGTTACAGACAACAGAGCCAAGATGAGTAAGTTTGCTTCAGGGGTAAATGATAGCATGGTAAATGAGTGCAGATCTGCCATGCTGAACAGTGACATGACTTTGGCCAGGCTTATGACTCATGCTCAATAGATAGAGGAGCAGAAGATTAAGCAGAGGGAGAAGTAGAATAAGAGAGCGAAGACAGATAGTTTAAACTTCGCTCAGCCTAAGTCAGAAGGAGGAAACCGTTCTAAATTTTGTCCCAAGTCATTAGTTCCAGCTCCTTCTATATCCAGTGCTCCAATTTCTAAGTTTAGAGAGGGTAATAAAGACAAACTGCCAGGCTTTAAGTCCCAGGGCAGTGTTAGCAGTTCCCGCACCTATCCTCTTTGCCAGACTTGTGGCAAAAACCATCAGGGTATTTGCAGAGCTAACAGTTGTATTTGTTTCGGATGTGGAAAGACAGGCCGTAGAGTTAGAGACTGTCCTTAGCCAGGTCCTCAGGGTCAATAAAATTGCTCCTCAGCTCAGTCCGATCGCTTAAATTAGCAGGGTACCACCTCCAGTGCTACTAGAGGGCAACACCCAAATCGTTTCTATGCTCTTCAGTCTTGAAAGGATCAAGAAAATTCTTCTGATGTAGTTACTGGTATGTTACAAATCTTTCATGTGCATATTTACACTTTGCTAGATCCAGGAGCTTCTTTGTCTTTTGTTACTCCCTATATAGCAGGTGATTTTGGAATCAGTCCCAAAATCCTTGCAGAGCCCTTTTCATTTTCTACCCCAGTGGGTAAAACCATCATAGCCCGACGGGTATACAGGAACTTATCGATTATGATATTTCAGAAAGTCACTTCAGCAGACTTAGTCGAATTAGAGATGACTGATTTTGAATCATTCTCGATATGGATTGGCTTTATTCCTGCTATGCCACAGTCGACTGTAGAAACAGAATAGTCTAGTTTCAGTTTCCGAATGAACCCATCCTAGAGTGCAAGGGTAGTGTATCCGCTTTCAAAGGTCAGCTTGTTTCCTACCTTCGAGTACGGAAAATGATATCTAAAGGATGTGTCTATCATTTTGTTCGAGTTAAGGACACTAGTTCTGAAACTCCCAGCCTTGAATCAGTCCTAGTAGTGAATAAATATTCAGATTTCTTTCCCGAAGATCTTCTAGGAATTTCTCTCGAAAGGGAAATAGACTTCGATATTGATCTTCTTTCAGATAGTCAGCCTATCTCTATTCCGCCATACAGAATGACACCAGCAGAACTCAAAGAAATGAAATAAAAATTGAAGGATGTCTTAAATAAGGGATTCATCAGGCCCAGTGTTTCCCCGTGGGGCACTTCAGTGTTATTCGTGCGCAAGAAAGATGGTTCTTTTAGGATGTGTGTAGACTACCGCCAACTCAATAAGGTCACGGTCAAGAACAAGTATCCTCTTCCCAAAATCGATGACTTGTTTGACCAACTTTAGGGTGCCAGTTATTTCTCCAAGATAGATCTCAGATCCGGCTATCATCAGCTCAAAGTTAGGGAATGTGATATTCCAAAAATAGCTTTCCGCACCCGGTATGGTCACTTTGAATTCGTAGTTATGTTATTTGGTCTTATCAATGGCCCAACCACTTTTATGGACTTGATGAACTGTGTATTTAAGTAGTACTTGGACATTTTCATCAGAGTCTTCATAGATGATATCCTGGTCTATTCCCACAGTGAGCGCGATCATGCAGACCATCTCAAAATAGTACTTTAGACTCTCAGATATTATTAGTTGTTTGCCCAATTCAGTAAGTGCAAATTTTGGCTAAGGTCAGTAGCATTCCTTAGTCACGTCATTTTTTATGATGGCATTATAGTAGATCCTTAAAAGACCAAAGCAGTGAGAAACTGGCCTCGCCTTATCTCTCCATCATGGGTTTGGCTGGTTATTACAGACGGTTTGTTGAGGGATTTTATTCTATTGCATCCCCTATGTCTAGATTAACCAGAAGAAAGTTAAGTTTCAGTGGTCAGTTCCTTTCGAAAAGAGTTTTCAAGAGTTGAAAACTCGATTCAACTCAGCTCTAGTCTTAGCTCTCCCAGATAGTTAAGATGGGTTCGTAGTGTATTCTGATGCATCCAGAGTAGGTTTGGGTTGTGTCCTCATGCAGCATGGTAAGGTCATAGCCTACGCCTTCAAACAACTTAAACCCTATGAGAGATTATCCTACTCATGATCTAGAGTTAGCAGCTGTAATATTTTCCTTGAAGATTTGGAGGCATTATCTATACGATGTTCATGTAGATGTGTTCACAGATCATAAAAATCTTCAGTATGTCTTTTATCAAAAAGATCTCAATCTTCATCAGAGAAGGTGGTTATAGCTCTTGAAAGATTATGGCATGAGTTTCCTCTATTATCCGGGCAAGGCCAATGTAGTGATTGAAGCTCTCAGTAGATTATCCATGGGTAGCATTTCTTATGTTGAGGACAGTAAGAAAAAGTTAGCTTAGGAAGTCCATCAGCTTACCAGACTAGACGTTTGCTTAGTTGATACAGATGAGGGTGATATATGGGTTTAGAGTAGTTCAAAATCATCTCTTATTTCCGAGGTGAAAGAAAAGCAAGATAGAGATCCCACGTTTGTTAAGTTTAAAGAGTCAGTTCAGGATCAGAAAATAGAGGTTTTCTCCCAAGGGGGAGATAGTGTTCTTCATTGTTAGGGTCATCTCTGTGTTCTAGGTGTAGATGACTTAAGACAGTGAATTCTTGCAAAAGTGCATGGTGCGCGCTACTTTATTCATCCAGAGGCCACAAAGATGTACTGCGACTTGCGAGAAATCTATTGGTGGAGTGGGATGAAGAGAGACATTGCATAGTTTATGGCTAAGTGTTCTACATGTCATCAGGATAAGATAAAGCATCAGAAGCCTAGTGGGTCCATGCAGGAGTTCAGTATTCCTACTTGGAAGTGGGAAGTTGTGAACATGGACTTTATGATTGGTTTACCTTGAACTTGTAATCAGCATGATTCAGTTTAGGTCATTGTAGACAGAATGACTAAATCAGCTCATTTCCTTCCAGTTCATACCTCTTATTTAGTCAAGGATTACGCCAAACTCTACATCAAGGAATTAGTCAGATTGCACGGTGTTCCATTGTCCATTATCTCAGACAGAGGTACCTAGTTTACCTCTCATTTCTGGAAATCATTCTAAAAGGGTCTAGGTACCTAAGTTCATCTCAGTACAACCTTTCATCCTCAGACAGATGGTCAAGCAGAATGGACCATTCAGATGTTAGAACATATACTATGGGCATGTGCAATCGATTTCAAGGGAAGTTGGGATGACCACTTACCTTTGATTGAGTTTGCATACAACAACAACTATTATTCCAATATTCGGATGGCTTCATTTGAAGCTCTCTATGGGAGGTGATGTAGATCTCTAATTGGTTGGTTCGAAGTTAGTGAGGCCTCAGTTATAGGACCTGACTTGGTATTCAACGCCTTATAAAAAGTCCAATTGATTAGAGAAAGACTCTGGGCTGCTTAGAGCCGACAGAAGTCTTATGTAGATATTTGTAGAAAAGATCTCGAGTTTGAGATTGGTGATCATGTCTATCTAAATATCTCTCCCACGAAGGGAGTGAAGAGATTTGGCAAGAAGGGAAAGCTCAGTCCCCGATATGTTGGTCCCTTCAAGATTCTCAGTCGCTTTGGCAAGGTAGCCTATGTCTTGAATTACCTTCAGATCTAGCCTCAGTTCATCCAGTCTTTCATGTCTCTTTGCTCAAGAAGTGCATAGGTGACCCATCAATTATAGTCCCTTATTAGAGTATTGGTTTTCAAAACACTCTCTCTTATGAAGAGATTCCAGTCGAAATCTTAGACAATCAGACTCGTAGATTGAGGAACAAAGAAGTCCCTCTAGTTACAGTTCTTTGGCGAAATCAGTCCGTCAAGGGAGCTACTTGGGAAGTAGAGGCAGGCATGCATACCAAGTATCCTCACCTCTTCTTCGCCAATTCAGATCTAGCTCAAGGTAACAGTTCTCCTTAAGCTTACTTTGTTTCATGTTCAGTGTTCATCACAAACTTGGTATGCGGTTTCATGCTCATGTTCCCATTATAAACTTGGTATCAAGTACCATTTCATATTGTTTTGCGGAGAAATTTTGACTTTTTGAGAAGAGTCGCCACTTAAATTTGAAAAGGAATTAAGAAACCTTTATAAAGTACTTCAAATAATTCAAAATAGGAAAATTGTTTGAAAATTGTTTGAGGTAAGAAATTCTGAGTAAGCGGTTGCTATTAATGTTTTAGGAAGGTGTTAGGCACCTAAAATGTCCGCTAACTTGCGATTATCCGGACTGTTTGAGAACGTATTTGATTAACTTTCTAAAATTTGATTTATCAAAAAATGGTTGACTTTTAGCGAATTCGTTAGGGGATTTGTCTAGGTTCGCCAAAAAGGCATGCAAAACAAATAATAAAAAGAAAGGGGAAGGGAGGAGAATTAGTGATTTAGGCTTTGAAGCCCAAATCGCTAAACCTGTCCTAATTTAGTTGGTTTTTCAACCCATTTCTCCTTTCACCTGTCCCATTTCTATATTTTTGGGCCCTTTGGCTCGAGTTTTCGCTTCACCTGTATTAAGTACAACATTGGCTTCATGGCCCGAATAAATGAATAAATAAATAAACTAGTAAATAAAATGACGAAGGAGACTTTTGATGCCTCTTAACTGCTCCAAACGTAGGCCTTTAATCTGTTGTCCTTCCCTAACTCCACGTGTTCATGTGCCAAGGGATCACTTTTGAGCTTAGAACCTCGGGCTTGGCCCTGAGATGGGCCTCATTGGCCCCATTAAGGAATGCAAAGTAAAAGGGTCTGTTTGGACTCCAGGCGAATTCATACGGAGGAAAGAAAAAATATATGAGTTAATAAGCGTTCAAATATTTAGATAACAAAGAAAATTAAAAAAATCTTAAGCTTTCCAGAGTCACTACTACTATCATCAAGTATGAAGGAGAAACTGGCTACAAGATTAATGAACTTACGACATGTAACTAATTTTGGACCTTTAATATGGGAATCAAACAGAGCACAATATATCACACCCTAGTAATTTTGCAAGGAAATGTGCATATACATGAAGCAATTCCAGTGAACGGCTTCAATTTTCTTAACCTAATGTAATGATCAATAAGTGAAAACGTTGGATATAAAAAAAAGTTTCACTTGTCACAGTATAAAGATGTTACAACATTTGTTAAGGGACCATGCATTAATAGTAAGTTGCAATCGATTCCTTTTGTGACTGAAACATAGGATTTTCTAACCTATTGTAGGACGTTTCTTCATCCTTCTTTTGGAATTTGAGAAGCTGAAAGATCTCAAGAGGTGGTCCTATCGAGATCGACAGTTATGATGGCAGCCCAACAATAACAACAGACAAGAGAAAATGTCTTGCATCAACTTCGAACGAGACAAAACATCTGGATGCACTATTAAACAAGAATCAAGACATGAATTTTGACCATGAAACTAGAGATTCAAGACATAGAGAGTACACAAGATAAGGATCCATATCAAAAAGTACTTGATAATGTCGAGATTATTAGACAAACTACCAAAATCGAGACAAGAACGACAGAAACCACACATTAAAAAATTCAAACAGGAAACAACCTAACATAACAACTCCACTAAACATTCTTCCTTACTAAAGAGGAACCCATGGCCCATTGCAGCCTCTACAGCAAACAACCCAGCCTCATTCATCGACAAACAGATAACTAACTATGAAGAAAGAGGGATGGAGCAGGAAACACTAAAATGAAGCAGAATGAAGGACAAGGGTGCATTTACCGTTTTGGAGCAGCAAAGTGAGACTCGAGATCAGAATCTACCACCACTGAAAGAAATTTTTTTTGGGGCAGCAAATGGGATGACGAACTATCAGCAAAATCATCACTACTGGAGTCTCGCGACGTCGACCACCAATGGAGCTTAGTGTTATCAACTCGATACCCTCTAACTAATCAGCTAACTCTCAGAGGAAGATAGAAAAAGAAATTCGTTTGCTAAAAAGAAGCGTTACTGTTGATTCTCTTTTCAAATTCTCGAACCTAATTCTCGAACCTTAAATTTTTACCTCCCAATTTTTGAATCCCCTTCAAATCACAATAAAGATTTCTTCTTCAGTTTTTCGAAACCCTAGAACCTAAAAAAAAATCCCCCTCTTCAGCCTCCTAAAATAGCCTTTTATAGAGAATAGGTTAGATTTCGTTTATGGGGGTAAGTTAGAAAAAAAAAACAAAAAGGAAATTTGAATTCCAAAATTTTGATAGGTATGCTATCTAACCGCTTGTACAACCCGGTGAATTTCGAAATAAGGCCAACCAATCCAAATTGGAGAAAGGGGAATCATCTTCAAGAACCAATTAGAAATCTCCACCAATGTACAGATTCGTACAAGTTATCCCAAAAATCACAGAATTTAGACGTTGGGGCGAGCCAACTCACCCATTTCTAGAAGCTTTCAGGTCCTTCCTCATCATACTATCGCATGGAACACGTGGAGAATACCACAGATAGGTTGAGGTCGGGTTTTTTCGTTGGTCGCGGGTTGAAGACGGGTTTGGGTTATCGGGGCTGATGGATTCACGTGATGTTGCTGTTGGTGTTTAAGACTGAGGTTGGAGTGTTCTTGTTTTAGAGAAGGAGGAGAATGAAAGGGGTGGGTCGGGTCGAAACCCAGCTGGGCTGGTTACTAAAGGGATATTGGGCTGGTTGGGCCAACTTTAAATGTTGTTGTTGCTGATTGTTAATGGGTCCAATTTAAAATAAAAAGGGGCAGAAATTTGATAATTTAAAAATGGCTAAACAAAATTAATTTTTAGCAAATTTTACTTAAATCTTAACAAAATTGGATATCAATTTGATCAATTTCATTACAATTTTCATCAACTTGATTTCAATTATAGTTAAATTTAATAAATTGACTAAATTTAATCGAGATTCGATACGAATTAATACATTATTTAATCTTAAGCTTCTTGATTTGATAAAATTAAACAAATATTTGTTCAAATAAATTATTTTTGAGAGCAAATCATATTTAAAATCAAGACTTTATCCATTTGAATTTATCTTCAAAATAATCCTTGATTAAAATCCGATATTTCGTAAAATAGTTATTTAAGTAACAAAATTACGTAATTTCATATAATTGAATACGATGATGTATAATCATCACTTAAGATGACAAATTTGCCCAGATGCATATTTTTTATTTTATTTTTTTTGAGAAATTTCTATTTATACGAAATAATTATTTCAATTTTATCAAAAACCGAGGAAGCTCAAAATTAAACTAGGTTATAGAGGGCAAAAATTAGGTGTCAACAACTGACCCCTCCCTTTGTGTAGGATGGATGCAAGTAATCCTGGACAAAGGGAGGTTGACGTTTCTAATTTTTTTTCGACCATAAATTCGTATCTATGAGAGGTCGGTTTTTCGCATGATTTTCATGGAGTTATGGCCGAACGTCGGTATCAGGTTTCCTACATATCTCAGGTTTTATGAGAATTCAAGCCACTTGTAGTTCATAAAGCTTGATTTTAAGCACAATTTTCAAGAAAATTCACCAACTATCACGGTTTTAGAGTGTTTTGGTTGAACCAAGAAGCTGGGGAATAAAGGGATTTGGGGGAGATTGGAATGCAGTTGAGTTTTCTGCATAGAGACCAGCCTACATATCTCCAAGACTCAGGGAATCAGACTGCTTATAGTTTGACTCAATCAGTAGAAGAGATAGTCTTTTATTTTAGACGATCTTTAGCTCAGGATGAGTGACAAGTTAACCGTGTTGCGGAAAAGAGTCTTGTAACCTATTAACCATGAACGTGGAGCTCTTCACATCCATAGGTAAGAACTTACCCGGACATAATTTCCAAAACTCTAAGTGTGTTGCCACCTGAATTTGAAAGAAAAAGAAAGTTCCTCTCAATATGAGTTAAGAAACATCCCAGAGGTGAAGGTGAGAACAGAATATCCAAAATACCCACATGCCTTCTAATAGAGAGTGGTTGGATGGTGGTGGTTATCATCATTTAGCTCGCGTCTAGAGAGTTTGACATCCCTCTCCAGACTGTCCTGTTTTGCTGCTGAGAAAGAGTTTCACGTTGTGCTGCATCCTTTTTGGAGTCGTTCGCACCTGTGGTTTTGATTTGAGATTTTCATCCTCTCGGATGCTCTCGACAATGCTTTAGGCAAAAAGTGTTAGTATTAAACATAATTCACGAAAGAGGTAAGTAATCTTTTACCATATCTCCACGTGAGTTGTGGCCTGAAAAGCGAAGTCATCCTTTATTGTATTTGTTTGATGGGAAATAACTCGCAATAATAGACACAGCAACCTCCTTGGTTGTTGTATAATTAGCTCGTCTGTCGAGCGAATATGTTTTCAAAGTGGGGTGGCCCTTTTGGTTGCCTATATCACTTGTTGTATGTGGCATGATGACCTCTCCAATTGTAGCTGATGATTGATTTATAAATTTTCCTTAAATTGTCAATCTTTAGATAATCTTGTGCATTATTTGATGTTGGATACGAGGCAACTTACAGATATCCTTTGAATTTCTAGATTTTAGTTAATCCTGCACATCATCCGACTTTGGATAAGAGATGACTTACAGATATCCCTCCAATCGCTAGCTTTCAGATGTTCCTGCACATCATTCGACCTTGGATACAATATGACTTATAGATAATCCCTCAAATTGATAGTCTTTGCGTAATCCTGCACATAATCAATCTTGGATATGACGCAGCTTATAGAGAACCCTTGGACGTATCAATTTGACAATCTTGCATATCCTCCGGTAAGGATTTAGTTGCGACTTATGGATAACCTTTGAACTATCAACTTTTGGGTGATATTGCACACTATCTAGTTAGGATGCTATTGTGTCTTACGGATGACTTATAGGCTATCAACTCATAGGTGATCCTGCACACTATCCTATTTCAAATAATATGACTTATAGATGACCTTCAAATTGTCAATTGCTAGGAAATCTTATATATCATTCATCCTTAGATAGCAACCTGAAGGCGTCCCTCCAAATTGTGAGCTCTTAATGTATTCAGCTATTGATTCATAAAAAGATGATGATATCCTCGATGCCAACATTGTGTCTTGCGTGTCAACAGATATATTGAATGTTGATGATATCCTCGACACCAGCATTGTGTCTAGCGTGTTGACAGATATATTAGATGCTGATGATATCCTCTACGCCAGCGTTGTGTCTAGCGTGTTGATAGATATATTAGATGCTGATGATATCCTCGACGCCAGCGTTATGTCTAGCGTGTGAACAGATATATTGGATGCTGATGATATCCTCTACGCCAGCGTTGTGTCTAGCGTGTAGATAGATATATTAGAAGCTGATGATATTCTCTATGCTAGCATTGTGTCTAGCATATCGACAGATATATTGGATGCTGATGATATTCTCGACGCCTGTGTTGTGTTTAGCATGTCGATAGATATATTAGATGCTGATGATATCCTTTACGCCAGCATTGTGTCTAGCGTGTTGACAGATATATTGGATGCTGATGATATCCTCGATGCCAGCATTGTATCTAGTGTGCCGACAGATATATTGGATGCTGATGATATCCTCTATGCCAGTGTTGTGTCTAGCGTGTCGACAGATATATTGGATGCTGATGATACCCTCTACTCTAGCATTGTGTCTAGCGTGTCGACAGATATATAATGGCCTTTGCAACAATGATATGGGATGGCCTTTGCGGCAATGATATGCAATGGCCATTGTGGCGGTGATAAAATGATTTTACCTAGCTTCATTTGTCAGTGTCCTGCTTTCTATATGTACCTGTACTCAAGGTAGACGATTAGTAGACACAAAGTCGCTTTTACTAGAGACTATTTTTAGGAAACTTCTAAATACGATACGTGTAAAGAAGACAAAGTGCTTTTGTTTGTCGCCTACGATCTCAAGAAATGAGATGGACAAATCAAAAGGTCCTCAATAAATGGGCATTAAACCTATTTTTAGGGCTGCCCTAAAATACCGTTCCTGGGCATTAATGATCTGTTGTGGCTCCCAATTTGCTCGAGGATTTTTGAAAGAGACTCTCATTTTACGTATTGATCCCTGCATCCACAGAAAAATGATTAGTTGAATGAAATTACTCCATGTTGACTTTCTTCGATCCTTGATTTGCTCTTTGCCATCTCTTGGGCATTCCACCATATTGAGACTTCCACCCTCATACTCTATCCCAAATGATGTCTAGGCAAGTACTAAGTAAGTGAGTCACAAGATTTTTGAAAATAGTCTTAAATTTTTGAAAATAATTTTGAAAACTTCTGTAAAATTTTAGAAAATTTCTGCCAGTCATGTCATGTACTAGCTCAATGAACGTCTTCCTCGCGGTTCTGACTATATCCGATGGATGGTTTCCAAAACTCATGATTATTGTTGGAGGGTTTCTTCAAGTAGTTCTATCATAGCCAAAAATTAAGTCTACCTAGACTTTGTTACAGTTGGTGGTTTCCGAAGCTTTAACCTCTGGTGCTGGGGAATTTGAAATATGTTTCGGTATTTGGTGGAAATTTTGAGGTCTTCCTCAAAATTTCTGCCCTAGTTTAAACTTGTTTAAGATAATACCAATCTGAGTGGATCTGAAGTCTTTGCTGATCTTCATTCTCTTTGTTGGATGACGATCTTCTCTTGTGAATTTTCAAGATTTCTTCTCAAAAATTCTGTCCCAGTTTCCATTTCCTAGGGTTATATGACCGAACCGTTAGGGCACCTACGTATCGCGTTGAAGTAGGAATCAGGTCAAACGTAGTTTAGGCCTACGCTAGGGATATATATAAAAAAATCTAATAGGTTGACCGAAGACGACATAGGCCGCCTACGTATCCTTTTTGTTGGGAATTTAGGTCATCACGTAGTTCATACATAAAGAGAAATGATAAATTATCCTAAGGGGTTGACCGAAACCAACATAGGCCGCCTACGTATCCCTTTCTTGGGAATTCAGATCAAACGTAGTTCATACATAAAGAGAAAGGATTCTAGGCAGTTACACACTAGCAAACAACATTATTGCAAAGGTGATTACAAATAAACTAAGAAAACACAAAAACTAGAATGTCATTCAAACATAATATCTCTTTACCGCATCAGAATTGATTGGTTTGATCCACTCTGTGCCATTCATCTCAGAAAAAATTAGAGCTCCTCCAGATAGCACTTTGCAAACTATGTACTCTTGGTGAGGGAATATTCGTTTAAGAACCAGTTGCCCCACTTCAAATGCTCGAGTTCTTACCTTCTTGTTAAAGGCACGAACCATCCTGTGTCGATACAGCTGACCATGGCATACAACGGTCATTCTCTTTTAATCAATTAACATGAATTGTTCATAGCGAGCACGGACCCATTCTTCGTTACTCAGTCCAGCTTCCTGAATAGTCAGCGGGTATCACAGCTTTATTCCCGTAAACTAGTAAATAGGGAGTTGCTCCTGTGAAGGTTTAAATTATTGTTCGATATCCTAGCAAGGCGTAAGGTAACATCTCATGCCATGATCTATCATTTTCGACCATCTTTCTAAAGATCTTCTTGATATTCTTGTTAGCATCTTCTACGGCTCCATTCATCTGGGGACGGTACGCTGTCGAGTTACGATGCACAATCTTGAACTGATCACAAATTTCTTTCATTAAGTGACTATTCAGGTTTTCCCCATTATCAGTAATAATCAACTCCGGCACTCTAAATCGGCAAATCAAGTTATTCCTAACAAAATCTGCAACCACTTTCTTAGTAATGGCTCTGTACAAAGCAGCTTCGACCGACTTAGCGAAATAATCAATGGCAACAAAAATAAATCTATGCCCATTCGATGCTAGTGGCTCTATTGGTCTGATGACATCCATGCCCCAAGCTACGAAAGGACGAGGTGAATTCATTGTGTGAAGCTCGTGTGGAGGCATTCGAATCAGATCTCCGTGTATTTGACATTTTGGACATCTCTGCACAAACTTACTACAATCATTTTCCATAGTCATCCAGAAGTAACCGGTTCTCAGGATATTTCTGGAAAGGACAAACCCATTCATGTGGGCCCCACAAACTCTAGCGTGTACCTCGTTTATCAACTTATTAGCTTCTGCCACATCGACGCATCTTAGGAATCCCAAATCAGGAGTCCTAAAAAGAATTTCTCCACTTGGAAAGTAATTCTTTGCCAAACGCCGGATTGTCTTCTTTTGGTTATTACTAGCCTCTTCAGGATATATTTTAGATTCCAAATACCTCTTAATATCATAATACCAAGGCCTTCCATCAGGCTCCTCTTCCACGTGTATGCAATGCGTGGATTGCTCCTTCAGGCTTATTTCCAAAGGATCGATGTAACTCTGATCCGAGTGCTGAATCATGGAAGATATCGTGGCCAAAGTGTCAGCAAACTCGTTTTGTTTCCGTGGGATATGTCTGAAATCAACATCCTTGAATCTTCTGCATAATTCTTGCACCAGCTCCACATAAGAAGTAATCTTGGAGTTTCTTTCCACCCATTCTCCCCGTACCTGGTGAATCAGCAAATCTGAATCTCCGATGGCTAGAAATTCATGAACACCCATATCAAGTGCCAATTTGAGCCCCAGGATGCAAGCTTCATATTCAGCCATGTTGTTGGTGCATGGAAAACGTAACTTAGCAGTTACCGGATAATGCTAGCGTATTTCTGACACCAAAACTGCTCCAATTCCTGAACCTTTGAAGTTGATCGCCCCATCAAAAAATAGCCTCCATGCGGGGTAAATTTCCGTGATATCTTCTCCTACAAACAAAACTTCCTCGTCTGGAAAGTATGTCCGAAGTGGCTCGTATTCCTCATCAACTGGGTTTTCAGCCAAATGATCTGCTAAGGCTTTCCCCTTGATTGCTTTTTAGGTTACATACATAATGTCAAACTCACTCAGCAACATTTGCCACTTGGCTAGCTTTTCTGTAGGCATGGCCTTCTGGAATATATACTTTAATGGATCCATTCTTGAGATAAGGTAAGTTGTGTAGGACGACAGATAATGCCTCAACTTTTGTGCCATCCAAGTCAAAGCACAACATGTCCTTTCAATAAGAGTGTAATGGGCTTCATATGGTGTGAACTTTTTACTCAAGTAGTAAATGGCTTTCTCTTTCCTTCCAGTCTCATCATGTTGCCCGAGGACGCATCCAAAAGTATTTTTTGAGACTGACAGGTAAAGCAATAATGGAATTCCTTCTCTCAGTGGGACCAAAACCGGTGGTGCAGACAAGTATTCCTTGATGCGATCAAAAGCTCTCTGACATTCTTCTATCCACTCATTCAGTGCATTTTTCTTCAACATCTTGAGAATTGGCTCGCATATGACTGTTGATTGAGCGATGAATCTGCTAATGTAATTCAGACGACCCAGGAAACTCATAACTTCTTTCTTGGTCCTCGGCAGTGGCAAGTCTTGAATTGTCTTGATTTTGGATGGGTCTAGCTCGATCCCCCTTCTGCTGACTATGAACCCCAGCAACTTCCCTGATGTCACACCAAAAGCACACTTAGCAGGATTTAACTTCAAACTGTACCTTCTTAATCTGTTGAAGAATTTCTCCAGATGAGTTAGATGATTCGAACTCTCATGGGATTTGATAATTACATCATGCACGTACACCTCAATCTCCTTATGGATCATAATATGGAAAATCATCATCATGGCCCTCATATATGTCGCACCTGCGTTCTTGAGACCAAACAACATTACCCTGTAATGATAAACACCCCAGGGCATAATAAAAGCCATTTTTTTGCATCTCCCTCATCCATCAGTTTCTGATGATAGCCGACGAAACAATCAATGAATAACTGTATTTCATGTTTCGCACAGTTATTGATGAGAATGTGGACGTTGGGCAACGTAAAATTATCTTTAGGACTGGTTCTGTTCAAGTCCCTATTGTCAACACAAATTGGAATCTTGTCATCCTTCTTTGGCACAGGGACGATGTTGGCCAACCATGTCGGATATTTTATGACCTCAACAACCTTAGACTGGATTTGTTTTGTCACTTCTTCCTTGATCTTTAGGCTTAAATTGGGCTTGAATTTCCTCATTTTCTGCTTGACTGGATCGAACTCAGAATTTATTGGCAATTTATGTGACACAACGCTGGTACTCAACCCGGGAATATCATTATAGGACCAAGCAAACATGTCGATGTATTCCCGCAATAGGTGGATGAGCTCTTCCCTTTGTGGCGCCGCCAGGTGGACACTGATACTGGTCTTTTTGATTTCATCATGATCTCCCGAGTTGACTGTTTCAGTTTCTTCCAGATTGGATTTTTCGCAATTCTCAAATTCCTCCATATCTTCAACTAACCGTTCCTCATCATCGCCGTTTCAATCATCATCGTTCCCTTCATTTTGTTCGTTCAGGCTTTGACATGACACAATATTGGCAGGTTTTAAGCTACTGTTACTGTAATGGACAAAGAAACTAAGTTAGATAATAAGAAAATAATAACAAAACATATGACTAGGAATGTTTTAGAAATAATATAGTTTTCCAAATAAATAAAGGCCTTTTCATTGAAATTTGAGAAATTATTACATAACCATGGCTTGTGACTTGCACAAATACAAGCCCCCACCTTTTGAAAGCAGTAAGATAAGAAAATAAAGTTTTGAGATATAAAAGATGGATCGCGGGGCCTTCTCCGGATCATCACCAATTTCAAAACTATTAGTAATTACCCTTTCATCTACCACGACGGGCAATGGGTTATGAGTGGAGTGGAGGTCCAATTCTGCAAGGCCTCTCCTGGCGCAATTTGCTTTACCCCACTGGACTCTGGGAGATCTTCTGGTACAGCACTACATCCTTCAAATAAATCTCCTATCCCATCCCTAAGACCATCATTATCTGGCATCTCTCATATGGGAAATGACTGGAACAGGAGTGGCAAGGGCCTAAACAGACTCTTTTCTGGCCCATCCTCAACCCTATCTTTTCTGTTAGGCTGATACCCTAACCCGTTCTTAGAGCTTCTCTCTGGGATCACAATAGGCTCAATAATTCCTTGTAAATTCCTGCCCAAGCCTCGACCAGGTTCGAACCCATTTCTTAACATCACAGTTGCAATCATTTTGTAGACAGAAGGCATTGATATTTTGGGTGTCGAATCTCTTTCCGCAGTGTTTACAATTTCCACTGTATAGAAACTGTTACCTTTTGGAACATCTTCAATCACCGGCACATAACCATTGGGACGATCCGCTCGACTTCCTTCTCCTTGGATGACTACTTCATGATCTTTCCAAATAAACTTCAATAATTGATGAAGGGGTGATGAAATTGCCTTTGCCCCGTGTATCCATGGTCTTCTCAAAAGCAGGTTGTAGCTAGGATGGATATCCATAACATGAAACTTAGTCTTAAACTCAGCAGGCCTCATTTGGATGTGCAAATCAATCTCTCCTATGGTATCTCTCTGCCCTCCATCGAATGCTTTCACATTTACGTGGCTTTGATGAATTTTTCCCACATCATAGCCCATTTGGACCAACGTGGAGAGGGGACAAATATTCACACCAGATCCTTCGTCTATTAATACCTGATTAATTGCATAATCTCGACAAATGATGGTGATATGCATGGCTTTATTGTGCATTGCTCCTTCAAACGGCAACTCTTCATCACTGAATTATATACGATGGTTCCCCACAACGTTCCCTATCATCGCAGCCAAGTTCTCAACACTCGTTCCTGCGGGAACATATGGTTCCTCCAAAACCTTCAATAGAGCATGTCAGTGGTGTTGCGAGCTCAATAACAGTGCCAAGATAGAGATTTGGGCTGGCGTTTTCTCTAAGTATTTGACAATTGAGTAATCCTTTGGTTGCATATACTTCCAAAATTCCTCAGCCTCTCCCTCACTGATTGGCCTTTTCTGTGAATCTTTCTTGTTGGTCAATTTCTTAGGGATGTAATATCGTCCTGATCGTGTCATCTCCTGGGCAGCGACGGTTTGCAAAATAAATTCCTTCTTTGGAGGGGGAGAGTACACTTTAGTTGGTGCAGTCATCACTATAAATGGGGCTTTCTCGCTGATACTTAAGGCAATAGCTTTCTCTATCTTTCCTACCTCTTTCACCCTTTTGCATTATTCAGAGTTTACCTGGTAATGGTCTTGCCAAATGCCCGTTCGCCTTCTATTTTAATCATGTCAACTGTAGATCCCCCATGGTTGGTCAGTGGATTACTGCTAATATTTGGAGTAGGTGCCTGGAGCGTGATGACCTTTTGATCAATCGAATCTTGGATTCTGTGTTTTAAGATAAGACAGTCCTCGGTACTATGCCCTGCTTCCCCTGAATGATAGGCACAATTTTGATCAGGGTAATAAAACCGGGAGCTAGGATTGATAGGCTTTGGCTTTACTAGTTGCAAATGACCAGCATTCTTCAATCTTTCAAACAATTAGGTGCGACTTTTAGCTAGTGGGGTAAAGTTTTAGGAAGGTTTCTTTTTGTGGTTTGGACGCTGGGGTTTATATGGGCTTAGGTTTGTAGGAGGAGGTACTTGGTGGTAATTTAGAGGTGTTTGGAAATTTGTTCGGTTATTTGGGGGAGTAGTTTGGAAATGAGACTGATAATTTGGAGGTGGAACTGGGTATTGGGGAAAGATATTTGGCTGTGGAGCTTGGTATGATGGTGAGATATTTGGGAGTGGAGTTTGGTATTGGGGGTGGACGTAGAATGCGTGCGGAAGGTTAGGTGATGGCGGGGAAGATAAAACATTTCTAGAGTAGAACCGCTGTTTTGATTTTATAACAGAATTGGCAGAAACCCCACCTACCTCTTCCTTCTTCTTTTTAGAAAACATGGCAGTTCCAGATGATGTCGGGGTTTTGATAATTTTTCCTGTCTGAATACCTTCCTCTAATGATTCTTCTATTTTTACCAAATCTGCAAAGGTTGCTCTGACAGCGGACTCCATCCTAGTATAATATTCTCCTTCTTGAGTGCGAGAGAACACGAATACCATTTCCTCCTCAGGCATGGGGGGCTGCAATTTGGCAGCTTCTTTCCTCCAATGAAAAGCATAATCTCGAAAACTCTCAATGCTCTTTTGTTTAATCCGATCTAGTGAATACTGATCAGGGACTATTTCAATGTTGAATGCAAACCGGTCAAGGAAATACTTGGCGAATGTCTTCCAACCAGTCCACCTTTTAGTCTCCTGGGACATGAACCACTCCAAGGCTTCACCATTCAAACTTTGATTAAATAGTCGCATTAATAACGCCTCGTTTTTCTCTATCCCTACTAGTTGCTCACAGTACCTTCTTAGATGGGCCATTGGATTTTTGGTACTGCCAAACATCTCAAACTTAGGGACCTTGTATCTTTCTGGTAGGTCTACTCCTGGGTTAACACACAAATAGTCATACCCCAAACCATCGTGGTCCTTGGCCACGTGAGACTTTTTGATCCTCATGATTTCTTCTTTAATGACTAGTAAATTCCTTTCATGCTGGGCCCTCTATTCCTTCTCCTTCTCCTCATAATGGTGCATCTCGGGGTTAGGAAGGGGTTCATAAATATCAGGAGATATGATGGCTTGAGGGGGATTTGGAAGGAAGGGTTAATTTTGCAGATGAAGGGAATTTGGTTAGTAAGTGGGGAGAACATTTTGGAAATTGGGAAGGTTATATGGGCCTTGTAAGTAGTTTGGCGGAATATGAGAGGGATTTTGTGGATTTGGAAATGAATTTGGTGGATTCGAAGGTAGGTTTGCCGTATTTTGTGGATTTGGCAGTAAATCTTGCGGATTTGGGAATGCGTTTTGTTGATTTGAGAATGTGTTTTGAGGGTTTGGGAATGGATTCGAAGACGGATTCTGTGGGGTTGCGGATGGATTTTATGGATGGTAGGCGTCTGGATTATTTTCATGATTAGTGTTTTGGACAAATGGAAGAGCGGAGCCGCATAATACGTTAGTTGGTTGGTCCCCGAGAATAGGGGTATTGAGGGGAGGGATTTGGAGTGGAGTCCCGTGCCCCCCCGGAGCAGGGGCATTGACAGTGATGGCCAAGTTAGCCAATTCTCGAGTGCAATTTATTTCCTCCTGAAGCAATTCTAATTTTCTTGCAAGTTCCGCAATCATCTCATTCTGTTCAGCTATCACATTATTCTTGATAGCCAGTGCGCTTTCTTCGTCATTTTCTGTCATTTTTGAATGATGGTTCGAGGATGGAATTTTCTGTGCTTTCGATCGGGTGAAGTAGGGATGTTTTGCCAGTTTATCAACACGGAGTAATTTCTGTTATTTGCAAAGTAAAACAACTCAAAGGCAAACGTGTTAGTTTCCGTATGTGATAAGTAATACAAAATATTTGACAGGAAATAATTACACAGAGTTGTTTGAGTCATAGCCAAATTCATCCGTAGGTCATAGTGGATAAACTTGCCTTTGATCTCAACTAACGTATATAAGCACATAAACAATTATATCACACAAGACATTAAAATAAAGCGTATCCTAATTGGGGTGACCCTTTTTGAGCCAAGGGTTCAGGCCTAACGATTTTTTGAAGAAAATATATGCTTCCTCAAAGTCAATCCATTAACCCCCAACTCATATATACACAAAAAGGGCATAAATGCCTACAAAAGATAATGAAACAGGGATACAATTTTTAGTAAAAAGGGGAAATACCATGAAAGAAGATAAGTTCCCGCGCAGGGGAGAATAGAAAAGATAGCTACTGGAGGCTTCTTCGTCTGCTTTCACCTTCTTTGCCTTGTTTACCTCATGTGCTATTTGATACCTATTGATGATAAGGTGACTCCCGCATAATTGTGCCTTGCAGTCGTAAGTCATTTCTCCTATGCTGTCGAGTTGGGAGGCCATGCTATCGTCCAAATCAATTAGGCATTGCCTGGCATCATCAACGTCTTGACTAGCTCTTTTTAAATCTTCCCTCAATGTATGTATGGTCAAAGCGTCTTCCATGTGCATCTGCCGGTGCACAATTTCACTTTTCTGGAACTCATCTTGTAGCCTGTGAAGCCGAATTTGATTCCCGGATTCTACATCCACAACCCGAGTGGGCACATTTGGTCCCGAATTCAATGCTCCGGTAAGGCTCTTTTTCAACCACTCCTTGTAAGTGTCACTGACTTCAGGTTCATACCCTATACGAAAAGAGACTTTTACCTACTTTTTCCTTCACCATCCATATGTCATGTAGTCTTTGAGCGAGGGCTTACTTTCATCATATTCGGTGAAGAATCTGAGCATAGAATCGATTTGAGGCATCTCCTGCTTGATCTCGAATTGCCTAAGAACTCTTCTAGGATTGTAGGGGTGGGTTTCCCTGAGACCCGGGAGCACTAAAAATGGCCATTCTCCCCCCTTGAATGATGTATTTACTTGAACGAAGATAGTTAAGGGACCATTGGACATCGCCATCTCTTAATTCTCCAAGAGTCTTAAACCAAAATTCGTGGGATGCTTCCCTTTTGAACTTCTTTAAAAAAAACCACATGTCGTGCGATTCTGGCAGATTTCTCCTTGTTTTGTGATGAGGTTGTGCCGTTCTAGGATTTTTTACCAAATGCATCATCATCTACCATTGTAATATAAGGTTGCAGCCTTGAAAGAAACGATTCTTGACTTGACATCTTCCCAAAGCGCGATATATGTCGGCGACAATCATGGGGGCTAAGTTGTGGAATACTTTTTTAGAATTGTATTCCATTCAAAAGAAGAGTGCATGGGTCACTGTGACAACCCTCAGATGAATTGTGCCATTTTCTCCCTACGGGAACACCATGGTTCCAAGTAGGCTTACCGCAAATGCAAAAGCTATCGTTTCCTTCCATTTTGCTTCTGACTCTAATTTATGCCCAAATTTGTGAAAAGAGTTGAATCTTCCAAACCGATGGTACAACTCACGAAAAGTGATATTTGCTCCATCCCGTTCTCCTAGCCAGGTGTCCTCATCAGTTAAAAATGCTTCCTTGATTTTTTGACGATCCCACACATCCGGAACTAAAATATTCTTATCCGGTGTCTCCTTTCTCTTAAAACACATTTCCGTACTCTCATAGCAAATAAATACCTCTTCAATGGTGGGGGTCAATTCAACATCCCCGAAGCAAAATACCATGTTCTGATCATCCCAAAAAGTTGTTAGTACATGGATCATTTCGGGCCAAGCGTCCATCTTGATCAAAGAAGGAAGATACCCAATGTGTGTTCTAACAATCTTTCTCTCTTCTGTACCCATGTAATCCCACCACAGTTTCAAGTAATCGTCGAGTTTGGTGACCATCTTGAACCTTTCACGAGAATGCAATTGAGCCATATCTACATAAAAGAAGACAAAATAAGCCTTTCCCCGACCCCAAAGGATAATGGATTGAATTTAGACAAGCATATATTTCTTCAACACATAAGCATGGTTCGTCTGTGATTGACTCGGGGTTAATAGACATAGGGAAGGTTTTCTCATGGGTCCAATACCCCACTCGGATATTGGGTCATCCTAGGCACATGCCTAAAATAGAGTTTTGGTTTCATTCTATCCTCGGTGTCTAGAGTGGGCTTGGACACTGATTCTCAAGGGGAAAAATTGAGTTTGAAAATACGAACAGCGTCAGATGACTCACGTGCTAATAAGCTGTTCGTATTTCCAACATATTTTGGAATCGAACAACAAGGGCCGGGACATCCGCAAAACCCCAAAACAGTTTATAAGATGCAGGAAATGCCATGAGATGCGATAATTAAACTTTACATAATCGAAGCACATAAACACAAAAACAGTGAATCAAAGACGAAATAAAATATTTGGTTAGAACCTAGTTAGATCCCCAGCAGAGTCACCATTTCTGTTTTGCGGAGAAATTTTGACTTTTTGAGAAGAGTCGCCACATAATTTTGAAAAGGAATTAAGAAACCTTTATAAAATACTTCAAACGATTCAAAATAGAAAAATCGTTTGAGTTAAGAAATCCTGAGTAAGCGGTTCCTATTAACGTTTTAGGAAAGTGTTAGGCACCTAAAACGTCCGCTAACTTGTGATTACCTGGACTGTTTGAAAACGTCTTTGATTAACTTTCTAAAATTTGATTTATCAAAAAGTGGTTGACTTTTAGAAATACTTTGAAACTTTGTAAAAGTTAATTTTTAGCGAATTCGTTAGGGGATTTGACTAGGTTCGCAAAAAAGGCATGCAAAACAAATAATCAAAAGAAAGGGGAAGGGAGGAGAATTAGTGATTTAGGCTTTGAAACCCAAATCGCTAAACCTGTTCTAATCTAGTTGGTTTTTCAACCCATTTCTCCTTCACCTTTCCTATTTCTATATTTTTGGGCCCTTTGGCTCGAGTTTTCGCTTCACCTGTATTAAGTACAACTTTGGCTTCATGGCCCGAATAAATGAATAAATAAATAAACTAGTAAATAAAATGACGAAGGAGACTTTTGACGCCTCTTAACCGCTCCAAACGTAGGCCTTTAATCGCCTCTTAACCACTCCAAACATAGGCCTTTAATCTATTGTCCTTCCCTAACTCCATGTGTTCATGTGCCAAGGGATCACTTTTGAGCTTAGAACCTCGGGCTTGGCCCTGAGATGGGCCTCAGTGGCCCATTAAGGATTGCAAAGGAAGAGTGTCCGTTTGGACTCCAGGCGAATTCATGCGGAGGAAAGAAAAAATATATATGAGTTAATAAGCGTTCAAATATTTAGATAACAAAGAAAACTAAGAAAATTTAAAGCTTTCCAGAGTCACTACTTCTATCATCAAGTATGAAGGAGAAACTGGCTACAAGATTAATGAACTTACGACATGTAACTAATTTTGGACCTTTAATATGGGAATCAAAGAGAGCACAATATATTACACCCTAGTAATTTTGCATGGAAATGTGCATATACATGAAACAATTCCAGTGAAGGGTTTCAGTTTTCCTAACCTAATGTAATGATCATTAAGTGAAAGCGTTGGATATAAAAACAAATTTCACTTGTCACAGTATAAAGATGTTACAACCTTTGTTAAGGGACCGTGCATTAATAGTAAGTCGCAATCGATTCCTTTTGAGACTAACTAATAGGTTCAGGTGCTTACTAATGATAAGGAATACACAGAAAACTAAGAAAATTTTAACAACTGGCAATCAAAACACTAACCTGAAATACAAAACTGAAGGGTAGAAGGTAATTCCCCAAAATGGATACTTAAATTTATGCAACAGATGAATCAAAGTACATTCGTTTCAACTCTTTCCCTATATGTTGGACAATATACAAGCCAATCCGACAAACGAAGACAAGGAAGGTCTCACTCAGATCAAGAACACTATCCATTTCCGATACTAAAAATCGAAATGCAGTGAAGCGCTTTGAATAAACCAATTTATACCAAACTATATGATACTATTATGTTATTAGGGACAGGAGAACACGGGTTGCGATCTGTTTTGGGAACTTTGTACCTAAAACGTAAGCACGCAATTTAAGAAATTGATTGAAACGCATATAAGAAAAAAAATTGACCTATAAATCCAATTTCCACTATCAATAGGTATTCACAGGGACATACGATAGTGACGCTCCATTTCCATAAGGAAAAAACAAAATTAGATCATTCCCATTAACTAGGCATACTAAGATACCCCAACTATTGCATTCATCTCCCTAACCCAACCACGCACTAGTAACAAACTCAAAAGACAATGAAGGATAAAAAGAATTCAAATCCACACACGGAAGACACAATAGATAAAGCTAAAAGGGAGGGTGGCAGGGTGCTACTATCAACCTCATTCTCTTTTGACAAACCCAAATGAGTTTTAACAGTCAAAATGGCTATCGAGGAAACATAGGATTTTCTAGCCTATTGTAGGACTTTTCTTCATCCTTCTTTTGGAATTTGAGAAGCCGAAGTATCTCAAGGGGTGGTCCTATCGAGATCGACAGTTATGACGGCATCCCAACAATAACAACAGACAAGAAAAAACTTCTTACATCAACTTCGAACGAGACAAAACATCAGGATGCACTATTAAACAAGAATCAAGACATGAATTTTGACCATGAAACCGGAGATTCAAGACACAGAGAGTACACAAGATAAGGATCCATATCGAAAAGTACTTGATAATGTCGAGATTATTAGACAGACTACACGAGAACGACAAAAATCACACATCAAAAAATTCAAACAGGAAACAACCTAACATAATAACTCTACTAAACATTCTTCCTTATGAAAAAGGAACCCATGGCCCATTGCAGCCTCTACAGCAAACAACCCAGCCTCATTCATCGACAAACAGATAACTAACTACGAAGAAAGAGGGATGGAGCAGGAAATACTAAAATGAAGCAAAAAATAGGACGAGGGTGCGTTTACCTTTTTGGAGCAGCAAAGTGAGACTCGAGCTCAGAATCTACCACCACTGAAAGAAATCTTTTTCGGGGCATCAAACGGGACAACGATATCAATAAAATCATCGCAACCAGAGTCTTGCGACGTCGAACACCAACGGAGCTTAGTGTTATCAACTTCATACCCTCTAACTAATCAGCTAACTCTCAGAGGAAGATAGAAAAGGAAATTCATTTGCTAAAAAGAAACGTTAATGTTGATTCTCTTCTCGAATTCTCGAACCTTAAATTTTCACCTCCCAATTTTTGAATCCCCTTCAAATCTCAATAAAGATTTCTTCTTCAATTTTTCAAAACCCTAGAACCTAAAAAAAATCCCCCTCTTCAGCCTCCTAAAATAGCCTTTTATAGAGAATAGGCTAGGGTTTGTTTATGGGGGTAAGTTAGGAAAAAAACAACAAGGAAATTTGAATTCTAAAATTTTGATAGGTATGCTGTCTAACTGCATGTACAACTCGGTGAATTTCAAAATAAGGCCAACCAATCCAAATTGGAGAAAGGGGAATCATCTTTAAGAACCAATTAGAAATCTCCACCAATGTATGGATTCGTACAAGTTATCCCAAAAATTACGGAACTCGGACATTGGGGCGAGCTAACTCACCTATTTTTAGAAGCTTCGAGGTCCTTCCTCATCGTACTATCGCGTGGAACGCATGGAGAATACCACAAATAGGTTGAGGTTGGGTTTTTTCATTGGTCGCGGGTTGAAGACGGGTTCTGGTTATCGGGGATGGTGGATTCACGTGATGTTACTGTTGGTGTTTAAGACTGAGGTTGGAGTGTTCTTGTTTTAGAGAAGAAGGAGAATGGAAGGGGTGGGCTGGGTCGAAACCCAGCTGGGCTGGTTACTAAAGGGATATTGGGCTGGTTGGGCCAACTTTAAATGTTGTTGTTGCGGAATGTTAATGGGTCCAATTTAAAATAAAAAGGGGCAGAAATTTGATAATTTAAAAAAGGCCAAACAAAATTAATTTTTAGCCAATTTTACTTAAATCTTAACCAAATTGGATATCAATTGGATCAATTTCATTAGAATTTTGATCAACTTGATTTCAATTACGGTCAAATTTAATAAATTGACTAAATTTAATCGAGATTCGATACGAATTAATACCTTTTTTAATCTTGAGCTTCTTGATTTGATAAAATTAAATAAATATTTGTCCAAATAAATTATTTTAGAGAGCAAATCATAGTTATAATCAAGACTTTATCCATTTGGATTTATCTTCAAAATAATCCTTGATTAAAATCCGATATTCCGTAAAATAGTTATTTAAGTAACAAAATTACGTAATTTCATATAATTGAATACGATAATTTATAATCGTCACTTAAGATGACAAACTTTCCCAGATGCATATTTTTTATTTTTATTTTTTTGAGAAATTTCTATTCATACGAAATAAATATTTTGATTTTATCAAAAACTGAGGAAGCTCAAAATTAAACTAGGTTATAGAGGGCAAAAATTAGGTGTCAACACATACTCCATCATGCACTCATGTATCAGTTCAGTTATGTAATTATGCATCAGACATGCATTATCAATGTGAGAAACTTAGTTCTTTAGAACACTCAGTCATGCATTCATGAATCAGTTACACATGCATCAGATATGCATATTCAGTATTATATGTTTAGCTTGTTAGTCATGTCAGTCATGAGATCATGTACTAATAATTCATGTTTATTATGTACGTCAGTTGTCTTTTCTCCTATCTCAGTCAGTCTCATTCGAGGACAAATGTTCTCAAGGGGGAGATATTGTAATACCCAATACTTTTCCTAGCTAATTTCATCTCAAGAATGCCTAATATTAGCTTTTAAATTAGATGATGACTATTCAACAAGGAATTTTCAAGATTTTTACCTTTTTCATATGGGAATTCGATAAGCTTTTCATCGGTATAAGATTCACCCAAATCCGATAACCGGGTTAGAAGTTACGACTATTTCAAGTTTTCGTTGTAAAACAGCACCATATTAGTCAGTGGCGCACCGCACAACAATAGGAAATGTCATTTGGCAAATTCCAATAGCGTTCCATAATTATGGTGCATCGCTCCAGGGCCCAAGTTCAGAATTGTCCTTTTTCTAGTGTCTCAGCGCGATCTTCCCCGCGTCGTGTCAAAGTTCCAGGTCACAAAGGAAGGGGAAACGCAATGGCTCCGCATCACACCATCCCTCAGTTTCCCAATTTTCAAATTCTAGTGACACGGCACGATAGCGTTGCGTCGCGCCAGGGGTCCTATTCGGGAAATTTTTACTAAAATTAAATGACGCGTCCAGGGTTATAAGGGTCAACTTCTCACCCATATTTAAGCCCTTTAACACGTGATTCATCCACTTTTCATCCACAATATACTAGTTTCTATCAAAAACCTCTCAAGAACAACTTAGGGCTTTTCATAAAATATTCAGAATCAAGAATTTCCTCTGTCACTCCTTACGAAATCACGAACTAAGATATGCGTAGTGTTCATTCATGGACTCCTTTCATCCATGAAGCCCAAGAACCTCTTTTCTAAGTTTAAGTTTATGGATTTACTTATGAATATCATGTTGGGTTTCTTTTATTTATGTTGAGAATAATCAATTGAATTCAAATCCATGTTGGTGTGATCAATTTTATGTGGAATTGATTTGTATAAATGTATATTCATGTGAACCTATGAATAAACCCTAGATGGTGAAATTAGAGATGAATCATGATGATTAATTGTTGTATAATGTTGTCTACATGTACTATGCCTACCATGTGTTTGATTAAATACCTAGATGAAAGAACAATGCCCAACTAGTATGATATCATGAAATCCCCATGTATGTGCAACTTATGCCTATCACATGTTTTGATGGAATACTTCTATAAAAATATTATGGATTAAGATGTTAGTTATATGTTCAAGTAAGTTATGCTTGGTCAGTTTTCCTTCCATCGAGTCCTGGGGGTACTTGTACCCAAAATATTAGCTGTGCTCCTAGAGCCATGTCATGTTTCCACAATACTCTCAGTCAAGCTATGAATCCTTAGACTTCAGACAGTCTTATGACTCAGGAAATCTTCATAATCTTATGAACTCAGTCAGTTATCAGATATCAGTAGCATTTCGTCAGTCAACGGAATTCAGTAACTCATTCCATGTTTGGTTTAGTAAATTATGTCCAGTGTCTACTCAAATGGGAGTAGAAATTAGCACCAAATAAACCCTAGGATGGGAACTCACCTGTTATATGTTGGTGTGATTCTTAGAAGCAATCCTTGCATTCCAGTACTATGTAGCCAGCATAGGTTGAGACATCATAGCCTGTTATATGAGGGTAGATGAGGTGTCTTACCCGTCTATTTGAGGGTTCTCACTGTTCTCACTAGAGTTACCTGCTATATTAGGGTTACTCACATATTTTCCTTACCAATGGTGTGGTATTGACACCCTTCTAATCAGGGCATAGATTGGACCCTAATTCAGCTATAATGCATTATTTGGGGCATGTCGGTTAAATGACCACCTCCCACAGTCTCAGTATCAGTCTCAGTAATAGAACTCAAATAGTTTTTTAGATTTCAAGACTGTCAGATATAGTTAACTCAGACACAGTACGGAACTCAGAGAGTTCCACTAGATTGAGGACTGTCAGATACAGTCACTCATGTTATCAGTAGTCAGATTCAGTAATCATGTTATCACAGAATTACTCTCAGTTGTTATGTCTCATGCATGTATTCTCACGCTCATGATAGTTAGTTAGTTATTATTATTGTTCATGCATAGGAACCCCATACATTCAGCCTACCTCACATGCATACTAATATATTCAAAGTACTGACGCATTTGCGCTATGGTGTCTTATGCCATAGGTTCAGAGACACAAGCTCTAGATCAGCAGTAGATTCCAGTTTTAGCAGTCTGAGTTAGACTTGAGTCCTCATCATTTGAGGACACGATTATTCTTTATTATCGCATTAATTAGTTTATTATTTGGAGTTAGTTGGGGACATGTCCCATCAGCTCCTTACTCAGAAAGTTCAGTCAGTTAGAGGCTTTCGAAACTATCATATTTCAGTCTTACGTATTTTTAGTTCTGTTTTGGGTATTCTATTACCCCACACAGATGTTATATTATTCAAATTATATTTAGTTTTGAACCTTACGGCCTTTTAGTTCACGTTTCCACATTATTCAGTATTTTATGCAGTATACAGGTACAGATATCTGTTATGGGTTAGCTTATGGTGCTTTGGGGTCATGAGCACCGTGTAGCATTCCGGGTATCAGATTTGGGCCATTACAGCTCATGTGAACTAAAAGGGAAAAATCTTCTCATGCTAGCTTATGTGCAAGTACATATCTTTCAAGTGTTTGATGAAATGTCTCTATGAATGAGTTAGAAACAAGTGCACATAGTTATGTTTTTCAAGTTATGGTATGCTTTACTTGTCATGCTATCGAGTCCTGGGGTATTCAATACCCAAAAATCTAGTCGTTTACCTTGAGCTACAGTAGTTATAGAACAGTCTCAGTAGTGTCACAAATAGTAGCACTCGGTACCCAGTCACAGTCTCGATTCAGTATTCAGTTTAGACCTCAAGTAAACCCAGTCAGTTAACAGAACTAGTAGCTTTCCGTCAGTCAATAGAACCCAGTTCAGTTAGACAGCATGATTAGTAACAGTTCAATCAAGCCTAGTGCAGTCTAGAAATCAGTTCAGTGTCTATTCAGTTGGGAGTAGAATTCAGCATCGAGCGAGTGTAGGGATGACGACTTACCCATCAGATAGGCAGAGTCGTTAGTAGCAGTCCCTATACTCTAGAACTACGTAGCCACCGTAGGATATGAGAAATCACCCAACAATTTAGGCTTGAATTTCTCGCAGGGGTCACCCGTCAGTTTAGGCTTGATACCGTTAGTCCTTTAGGACAATTTAGTACATCAGTATAGCGGATCCACACAACAAGTTTTAGTACCCATGGCATAGTACTGACACCCTTCCAATTGGGGTTACAGGTTGGACCCCAATCCATTTAGTGAAGGGAATGTTGGTTAGATGATTACCTCCTACAGTTTCAGTTTTAGTCTTGGTACAGAACTCAATTTAGTTCTACAAATTCAGGACTGTCAAATACATTCACCCAGTTTAGTATAGAACTCAGATCAGTTCTTCAGAATTAGGACTGTTAGAAATAGTCATTTAGCTACTAGTAATATAGTATCAGTAAACTCAGATATCAGTTTATCAGTATTCAGAACTCAGTATTCACTGTTATAATGACCTCAGTTATAGTTTACGGATTAATGCAAGTATTCTTATTCAGTTATGATCATGTTACTCAGCCAATTATTGTTCATGCATATCAACCCATGCATATCAGCTTACCTCACTTAGCATACCAGTACATTCAAAGTACTAACGCATAGTTTTCTTTTGCGCTATGATGTTTTATATCATAGGTTCAGATGCACGGACTCCTGACCATACTTAGCAGCCCGGATTATCATCATCAAATTTATTGGTGAGTCCTCATAGTTTGAGGATGATGTTATCTTTTAGTATTTCAGTAGCTCAGTACATTCAGTAGATAGAGTTAGTTGGGGGCCTGTCCCATCAACTTCGTATTCAGATAGTTAGAGGCTTTTAGACTAGAGTATTTTAGATAGATATTCAATTTTTAGTATTCATTTATTAGTATTCAGTATTTGTTTCAGTTGTGAACCTTATGAAAACTTGTAATGCCCCGCAAAATCCTCTTCCAGTCTGAGCCTTAGAGCGTATTTGGTAAAGCAAAAATCTGAGTCAAAATGTTTAAAAAATATCCTCCTAAGTATCAAATACTTTGAAATCCTGTGGGAATCTATTTGAGCATGAATTAAGATCATAGAGGTCCCCTAACTCATGAACGAGTTGAAAACTTTCCTATCGTTCAAGTTTTAGTGACCGTCAAAATTTGGGTCAACTTCAATCGATCATAACTCATTGTATATTAAAAAAATGGGTGGTTTTCTAAATATCAAATGAAATATCTTTGAATTATCTTTCCAACGATACCAATTTTTCCTAAATCCGATATCAGAGCAAAGAGTTATGCCCATTTTACTCCAGCATGTCAAGCTGGAAAATGGTGACGACGTTTCTAACGGGCTATCACGTTTCTGACACCATTTTTGATGACGGCGTCACATTCTGACGACATTTCTGATGATATCGCCAGCCCTGGGCAGAACATCAAGAATTCGGACCCCTTTTGTGATGACCATTCGTGACGGCCTATCACGAACCTGACGGCCTGTCACAGATGGCGTCAAGTATATTTTTCCAGCAATTCAAGGGAGTTTTTACAAGGGTATTTTGGTCATTTCCCACCCTTTTTGAGCCTCTATAAATATGAGGAACCCTCATTCAAACCCTAATTCAATCATTTTCTTTTTTAACTCTCTCAAGAGAGTATAACTAGGGTTTCAATCAAGAACCCTAATCTTTCAAAAATCATCCATAAATCTTCAAGGTTTCTTCAAGAATCAAGTTCCTCATAGTGTGGTCTTCAAGAATTTATTTATTTCAAGTGTGGATAAAGTTTCAAGCACTAAAGTTCATCCAATTTCAAAGGTTAAGGTATGTAGATGTTGATTCTTGGGTCCCTTTCATTCAAGAAGCTCAAGAACCCTTTTTAAAACTAAAAGATTTTTATGTTTATGAGTTGTTGATGATTTGTATGAGTTGAAATGGATGTTTAATGTGTTGTTGAGTTTTGATTTATGTTTGCCTACAAAATTTACGAGCTTTGACCCTAGTATGTGGAATTCATGTGATGTTTGTGACAAACCCGCTTGAAGTTATTTTTTCATGTGATGTGTTCATGATTTTTGGGGGTAGAAATGGTTGAATAAGTGAAGAACGTTCCCCATAGTTTTGATAAAGAGCTTAGGTGAAGTATAAGGGCCACTATATGAATAGGAAACCCCAAATTGTGAGCTAGTCTATGCATGCCTAGTGTTTGATAAAATGCCTTAGTGAGTGAAACATGCCAAGATAGCATGAAATCCCCAAGTAAGTGTAAAATCAGTCGTGTCTAGTGGTTGTTGAAAGACTCTAGTGAACAAGTCGAGATATGATGGTTGTAAATTTCCCGATTTTGTGCTCTTTGATATATGCTAAGCTTTTAATACATGTCAAGTGGTTAGCAAGTAAATAGTGATATGTTAGTATGAAGTTTCCCCCAAATCAAGTGATATCCAAATACATGACAAGACCGATATAGGTATGAAGTACTTGATGTAAAATATCGTTGAATGGGGTATAATCTAATAGCATGTCTTCCCTGGGCTAGTATATTATGGTGAACTGATGTTGATGATCCTTAAAGGTTTGGAGTGACCCTTTTGCGGTTGTGATGATGAATAGAGGTCTATGTTTCCTAAATGCTTAATGCGATGTCCTAAGGATCTTGAGAAGGAAAGTATGTTATGATGCCTAACTACTTAAAGTGATGCTTTAACAATTGTGATGATACATGAATGATTGTAATGATGAATGAATGCTTGTAATGATGAATGAATGATTGTAGTGATGAAGGGATGACCGTGATGATGCATGAATGATTTATAATAAAGAATGATTATGTCTTACTTTTATGTTATCGAGTCCTGGGGGTATTTATACCCAAAAATAAAGTTGTTGTCTAGAGCCCATGTCAGTTTGTCGATAATTCCAATCAAGCCATGATTCTCAGAACTTAGTGAACTATAGAACTCTATATCCTCAGAAAAGTGCGAAGCTTAATAAAGCTCAGTAATCTCTGTAATCTCTATATCTCTAGTAATCTAGCCTCAGATCTGTAATCAGCTTAGTTCTAATAGTATTCAAGTGATTCAAACCTAATCTCAGAAGCAATTTGAGTAATCCATTCAAGCTCTGTATCATCAGTCAGGTACCATGATTTGATATCTTTTTCGTCAGATATGGAAATAAGTGATCTCAACATAACTCAGTCAGACTTTTGAGTAATATGATCAGTGTTACATTCAGATATAATTATATTTCTTATCATTGATAAAGCTTCCAAAATTATCTGTTAGAAAGGTTGATCTCTAATCTTGTCAGTCGAAAGTAGTAAGTCCAAGAATTCATTCATTGATGTAAGCACATTCAGATCCTCAGTTATCAGTATCAGATGAGTTAATGATTCAGTATCTCAGTGTCAGTAGTGAGTTTAGTCTACAGTAAAGTGGTATGCGAGTTTTAGTATCTAGAGTTGCGATAATTGTGTTCTGTTCTGTGCATTCATGTATATGTTCTCATGCAGCATCTTCATGATTATTTAGTTTAGATATTGTGCATGCATGAACCCTTGTATTATCCTACCCCATCTACATACTCGGTATATTTTTATACTAATGCATTTGCGCTATGGTGTTTTATTTGACACCATAGGTTCAGAGGAACATGATCCAATTTTTCTTTAGCAGTTTAGTCCCAGTCAGCAGCAGTAGCAGTGAGTCCTCTTCCTTCGAGAATGAATTTCAGTGTACTATTATTGCTTAAGACTTTGTTTATTTTTAGTTGACGGAGTTAATTGGGGACATGCCCTATCAACTCCACAGTTCAGACAGTTAGAGGCTTTTCAGACGGATGTATTAGTATCTAGTTTTCTGTATTATAAGTATGTATAGATGTGTTGAACCTTATGGCAAGTTTTTGCATTTTTTTTGATATTATGCAGTATACAAGTACAGATATCAGCAAAGGGTTAGCTTGTGGTCCTTCGGGTCCATAAGCACCGTGTGACATCTTGGGATGGGATCTCGGGGTGTTACAAGCTTGGTATCAGAGTCTAAGGTTCAATAGTATCCTAGGGAGTCTAAAAAGCCGCATCTAGTAGAGTCTTGTGCATGGGTATGTAGCGCGCCACATTTATGTACAAGAGACTATAGGATATACTTATGAGTATTTTCCCTTCTTTCAGTATTCAGATCATGCGAGTGAGCATGAGCTAAAGTTGATCCTCAGTCTAATCCACTTCATTCTTTCATTTACAGAGTATGCCTCCTCCCAGAGACATTATCCATAGGGTTGAAAATCAGCCCCCTCATCCAGTAGATCCTAAAAATGAGAGTGTGTCACATGCAGAGTTTCAGGCAGCTTTCCAGGCGCTAACCAAGGTGGTGACTAATGTTCATGGCAATCGTCAGGCTGCAGTCCCACCTCAGCAAGATAGGAATTCTACCACAGCCAGGATTAGAAGCTTCGTGAAAAATGAACCTGCCCAAATTCTTTGCGTCAGTAGTAGGTAAGGATCCGTAGTTCTTTCTTAAGGAAGTAAAGAAGATCACCCAGATTATGCATGTGTCAAAGGAGGAGAGTGTTGAGTTAGCATCTTATAGGTTGAAAGATATTGCTCATGATTGGGTAGTGATGTGGGAGAAAAGTAGAGGGGTGAATGCAGCTCTCGTGAATTAGATAGAGTTTCAGAGTGCCTTTTTAGATAGGTTTTTCCCTCTAGAAATAAGAAAAGCTAAGGCAGAAGATTTTATGAACCTAAGGCAAGGCTCTATGACAGTGAAAGAGTATTGTCTTAAGTTTAACCAATTATCTAAGTATGCTCCCGACTTGATAGCTGACCCTAGAGCGAGTATGAGTAAGTTTTTGACTGGGGTATAAGTGATGTGTTGAAAGAGTGTAGAGATGTCATGCTCAATAGAGATATGGATATTTCTAGGCTAATGATTCATGAGCAATAGATTAAGGTAGATAAGATGAAGGAGAGAGGAAGAGTGGGTAAGAGAGCCAAGACAGGTAGTCGTGGTTTCTAGCAATCAGGGTCTCAAGGTGGTAGTAGTTCTCAGTATGTTCGGAGATTTTTAGATCCAACTCCATATTCATCTAGTGTACTCACACCTGTATTTGGGGGTGTCAGATTTGAGGAAGCGCCAAGGTACAAAGCCCAGAGCAGTACTAGTGGTGTTCGTACCTACTCGTTGTGTGAAGAATGTGGTAAGAATCATAAGGGTGTGTGTAGATCCGGTAGTGATGTGTGCTTTATATGTGGCGAGACCGGTCACAAAGTTCGAGAATGTCCTAAGCCAGGTCCCCGAAGTCAGCGTAGTCATTCTTCAGCCCATAATAGATTGTATGCACTTCAGGCTCGCCTTGATTAGGAAAGATCCCCTGAAATTGACCCGGGTATGTTATGAGCCCTTTATCTTTATGTTATGCATTGATAGATCCTTTGCTCTCATTTTGAGCTTATATGTTAGCATGAGTCATGCATAAGTTTCAGATCTTGCTCGGTCAATTATGACCCAGTCTGTAGGTGCCCCGCGCACCGCTCCAGTATTTTAGCGAAGTGTATTTAGAGGGACATAGAGTCCTAAGGGGGAGATACCCCATGGTATTATGATGTTGCATTCTATTAGATTCATCTCGATGCATGTTCAGATTTTCCTTATAAAGTTAGCATCAATCATTGTTGCATTGTCAAGTCGTGCTTTCAAAAGTAAGCTTAGCCGGACATTCATGCATTAGATATACACATTTAGTAGAAAAAGGTTAGCTTGTCAGCGTGTGTTCAGTGGTGTATTTATGAGATCATCCCATTTATGAGTCCATTCATCAGATATGCAGGTGTATTATGAGAATTCAGCTATGAGTATCATCAGTCGAGTATTCCATACATCATATATGCATACCCAGTGTGAGAACTCTATATGTCAGTTATTCCAGTTGCTTAGTCCTGATCTGAGATGTTTTCATTTCTTGAGTAAGTTTTGTTGATCCGTATTCTCAGTCTATCAAACGACATTCGAGGACGAATATTCTCAAGGGGGAGATAATCTAATGCCCCACAAAATCATCTTCCAGTCTGAGCCTTAGAGCGTATTTGGTAAAGCGAAAATCTGAGTCGAAATGTTTAAGAAATATCCTCCCAAGTATCAAATACTTTGAAATCATGTGGGAATCTATTTGAGCATTAATTAAGATCACAGAGGTCCCCTAACTCATGAACGAGTTGAAAACTTTCCTATCGTTCAAGTTTTATAGACCATCAAAATTTGGATCAACTTCAACTGACCATAACTCGTTGTATATTAAGAAATGGGTGATTTTCTATATATCAAATGAAATATCTTTGAATTAGCTTTCCAACAATACCAATTTCACCTAAATCTGGTATCGGAGCAAAGAGTTATGCCCATTTTACTCCAGCATGTCAAGCTGGAAAACGGTGACGACGTTTCTGACGGGCTATCACGTTTTTGACGCCCTTTTTGATGACGTCGTCACATTCTAACGACATTTATGACGATGTCGTCATCCCTGGACAGAAAATCAAGAATTTGGACCCCTTTTGTGACGACCATTCGTGACGGCCTATCACGAACCTGATGGCCTATCACGGATGGCGTCAAGTATATTTTTCCAGCAATTCAAGGGAGTTTTTATAAGGTTATTTTGTTCATTTCCCACCCTTTTTGAGCCTCTATAAATATGAGGAACCCTCATTCAAAGCCTAATCAACCATTTTCTTTTTCAACTCTCTCAAGAGAGTATAACTAGGGTTTCAATCAAGAACCCTAATCTTCCAAAAATCATTCATAAATCTTCAAGGTTTCTTCAAGAATCAAGTTCCTCATAGTGTGGGCTTCAAGAAATTATTTATTTCAAGTGTGGATAAAGTTTTAAGCACTAAAGTTCATCCAATTTCAAAGGTTAAGGTATGTAGATGTTGATTCTTGGGTCCCTTTCATCCAAGAAGCTCAAGAACCCTTTTTAAAACTAAAAGATTTTTATGTTTATGAGTTGTTGATGATTTTTATAAGTTGAAATGGATGTTTAATGTATTGTTGAGTTTTGATTTATGTTTGCCTACAAAATTTATGAGCTTTGACCCTAGTATGTGGAATTTATGTGATGTTTGTGATAGACCCTCTTGAAGTTGTTTTTCCATGTGATGTGTTCATGACTTTTGGGTGTAGAAATGGTTGAATAGGTGAAGAACATTCCCCATAGGTTTGATAAAGAGCTTAGGTTAAGCATAAGGGCCACTATAGTATGTTGAATAGGAAACCCCAAATTGTGAGCTAGTCTATGCATGCCTAGTGTTTTATAAAATGCCTTAGTGAGTGAAATGTGCCAAGATAGCATGAAATCCCCAAGTAGGTGTAAAATCGGACGTGTCTAGTGGTTGTTGAAAGACCCTAGTGAACAAGTCGAGATATGATGGTTGTAAATTCTCCGATTTTGTGCTCTTTGATATATGCTAAGCTTTTAATACATGTCAAGTGGTTAGCAAGTAAATAGTGACGTGTTAGTATGAAGTTTCTCCCAAATCAAGTGATATCCAAATACATGACAAGACCGATATAGGTATGAAGTACTTGATGTAAGATCTCATTGAATGGGGTATAATCTAATAGCATGTCTTCCCTAGGCCAGTATATGATGGTGAATCGATGTTGATGATCTTTAAAGGTTTGGAGTGACCCTTTTGTGGGTGTGATGATGAATAAAGGTCTATGTTTCCTAAATGCTTAATGCGATTTCCTAAGGATCTTGAGAGGGAAAGTATGTTATGATGACCAACTACTTTAAGTGATGCTTTAACAATTGTGATGATACATGAATGATTGTAATGATGAATGAATGTTTGTAATAATGAATGAATGATTGTAGTGATAAATGGATAACCGTGATGATGCATGCATGATTTGTGATGAAGAATAATTATGTCTTACTTTTATGTTATCGAGTCCTGGGGGTATTTATACCTAAAAACAAAGTTGTTGTCTAGAGCCCGTGTCAGTTTCTCTATAATTCCAATCGAGCCATGATTCTCAGGACTCAGTGAACTATAGAACTCTGTATCCTCAGACAAGTGCGACGCTTAATAAAGCTCAGTAATCTCAGTTATCTCTGTAATCTCTATATCGCTAGTAATCTAGCCTCAGACCTGTAATCAACTCAGTTCTAATAGTATTCAAGTGATTCAATCCTAATCTTAGAATCGATTCGAGTAATCCATTCAAGCTCTGTATCGTCAGTTAGATACCATAATTCAATATCTTTTTCGTCAGATATGGAAATAAGTGATCTCAGCGTAACTCAGTCAGACCTTTTGAGTAATATGATCAGTGTCAGATTCAGATATAATCATATTTCTTATCATTGATAAAGCTTCCGAAATCATCTGTTAAAAAGGTTGATCTCTAATTCTGTCAGTCAAAAATAGTAAGTCCAAGAATTCAATCATTGATGTAAGCATATCCAGATCCTCAGTTAACAGTATCAGATGAGTCAATAATTCATATCTCAGTGTCAGTAATGAGTTCAGTCTGCAGTAAAGTGGTATGCGAGTTTCAGTATCTAGAGTTACGATGATTGTGTTCTATTCTGTGCATTTATGTTTGTGTTCTCATGCGACAACTTCATGATTATTCAGTTTAGATATTCTGCATGCATAAACCCTTGTATTAGCCTACCCCATCTATATACTCGGTATATTTTTGTACTAACGCATTTGCGCTATGGTGTTTTATTTGACACCATAGGTTCTGAGGCACATGATCCAGTTTTTCCTCAGCAGTTCAGTCCTAGTCAGCAGCAGTAGTAGTGAGTCCTCTTTCTCTGAGGACGAATTTCAGTGTACTATTATTTCTTAAGACTTTGTTTATTTTCAGTTGATGGAGTTAGTTGGGGACATGTCCAATCAACTTCACAGTTCAGACAGTTAGAGGCTTTTCAGACGGATGTATTAGTATTCAGTTTTCTGTATTATGAGTATGTATAAATGTGTTGAATCTTATGGCAAGTTTCTGTATTTTTTCAGATATTATGCAGTACACATGTACAGATATCAGTAAAGGGTTAGCTTGTGGTCCTTCGGGTCCATAAGCACCGTGTGATGTCTCGGGATGGGATCTCAGGGCATTACAAAACTTCAGCCTAATTTTTGCATTTATTTCAGTATTATTATTATTATTATGTGATTATTCAGTGCCCACAACAGATATCAGTCATAGGTTAGCTGGTGGTCCTCCGAGGTCATAAGCACCGTATAGCATCCGGGGTACAGACTCGGGGCGTTACAGTATACATACTGGCGCCAAAGGTTTGGCCTAATAAGGAATATCTTTCAAGAAATTTTAGAGTCATTTTGTTTTTTTTACTAGCTTTATCTAATGTGATAAATTCATATTCTATTATAAAGCAGGCAATACATGTCTATTTGGATGATCTCCAATAGACTTCTTCTCCACCAAGAGTAAATATATATATCCTCTGGTAGATTTTACTTTATTTGATTTGGTGACCTAATTTACATCACTATATTCTTCAATTACTGTTGAATATTTGTTATAATGCAAAACATAGTCTTGAGTATGTTTTAGATACCCCAAAATTCTTTTCATTGTCATTCAATGAATTTGATTGGAATTACTCTTGTACCGACTCAAATTCCTAATAGTGCATGTCATATCTGGTCGCATATAATTCATGATATACATCAAACTTTCCAACACTTTTGTGTAGTTCAATTGTGAGTCACTTTCACATTCATTCTTTTGAAGTGCAAAGCTCACGCCTAATGGAGTATTGACAATATTGAAATTCAAATACTTAAACTTGCCAAATACCTTTTAATGTAATGAGACTGTGACAATGTCAACCCTATTGGAGTTCTATGAATTCTTATTCCTAATATCATATCAGCTACTCCAAGATATTTCATATCAAATTTGCTCTCAAACATATGTTTAGTTGCATTTATGTGAGAAATATCTCTATTAATGATCAACATGCCATCCACATACAAACAAACAATGACTTTGTGATTTGGAGTGTCTTTAATACAAATTCATTTATAAATATCAACATAGTTTGGTCAAACTTTGCATGCCACTTTTTGGGTTCTTGCTTTAGTCCATAAAGTGACTTAACAAGTTTGCACACTTTTCTTTCTTTACCAGGAACCACAAAACCTTTGGATTGTTTCATGTAAATTTCTTCCTCCTATTCTCTATTTAAGAAAGTTTTTTTCACATTTATTTAATAGATTTCAAGACCATATACCGCCGCTAATGCGATCAACATCCAAATGAATATTATCCTTGTTATTGGCGAATCTGTGCCAAAATAATCAAGACCTTCTTTTCTCTAAGCCTTTCACAACAAGTCTTTTTTTGTATATATCAATAGTACCATCAATTTTTATTTTTCTTTTGAAGATCCATTTAGAACCTAAAGGTTTATTTTCTAGAGAAACATCAATCAACTCCTAAGTATGATTGCTCATGGTTGAATCAATGTCACTATTGACATTCTATTTACAAAGAATGAGTCAGCAGATGACATCATTTTTTTAAATGTTTGAGGTTCATTTTTAAGAAGAAATGTTACAAAATTTGATCTGAAGAAAGTCAACATTCTTTGTTTCTTACTACGCCTTGGATTCTCTTTATTAAGTACATTCTTCTTTTGTTCATCCTTAGGTCGTTTAGACCCTTCACTAGACAGCTCGTGTCTAGTTTCATACAGATAATTGTGTTCAAAAAACTCATCATAATTCAATTCAATTACCATATTATTATAGATAATTAGATGGTCGAATTTATGAATCAAAAATTAACATGTTTTACTATTATAGTTAGGGGTATACAGACCAAACTGTCAAGTCAAATCGAACCGACGAACCAAACCAAACTGAGAAAAAAAGCCGAATTATGGTTTGGTTTGATTGGTTTGGCATTAGAAAAAAAAAATGATCATTCTTGGTTTGGTTTGGTGTTAATAAAAAGAAAGTCAAACCGAACCCGAATCAAACCAACATAATATATATATATATATATATATATATATATAATATTCAAACTTTTTTATACATAAAATATTAATTATAATCTACTTTTTAAATACTTTTTCAACTTGTTTTAGTAATTTTCAATAATTTGAAAGTAGATGTAGATATATATTGGAAAAAATACATAAAGTAGCATACTTAAGTATTAAATTACAAAAAATAGCAATACTTTTATCAAATTACATTTTGTAGCATATGTATTTGTATGTATTTGTATTTGTATTTTAGTAGCAACAGTTTTCAAAAATACAAAATACATATCGATCATAAGGACAGTAAAAATCATATGTATTTTTATTTTTGTAGCAACAGTTTGCAAAAATATAAAATACAACTTGCTATATTATGTAATTATGAAACTGTTGCTATGAAACTCAAAATTAAGGGGATAAGTATGCTATTTCTGAATTTTACCCTATATATATTTAGATTTGGGCCTTTAAGTTGTAATATTTATCCATTAATTGCTAATTAAATTACCGAAAAACCCAATATAAACTTAAAACATAAACTCACTCTTCATCTCACTTTTTAGTTTCAAGAGAGTTTTTCGCTCCTCATTTTTTCATAATTATGGATTTTCATTAGCACATGAGTGAAAATATATTTGATCTAGTCTTCGATCACAATATAATTGTAAAAACTAAAAATTATAAAAGAAAATTCAAAAAACTCGAAAAAAATCAAAAACTCCGAAAAAACCGACTAAAACCTAAACCAAAAAAACTAATTTTATGTTGGTTTGATTTGGTTTATAGTTTCAATAAACCGACCAAAAAAAAATAAACCAATCCAACCTATGTACACCCTTAATTATAGTATATCCGATGAAAATAAAGTTCACATTCTTCGATACTATTATTACCCTTTTGGATATAGGAACTTGGACTTTGGCTAGACACCCCTACACTTCAAAATATTTCAAGTTGGATTTCCTTATTTTCTATTTCTCATGTAGAATAGATTGTGTCTTTCTACGGAGCACTCTATTGAGTATTTAGTTTGCTCTAATGATAGCTTTTCCCCACAAATTTTGCCTAAACTTATAATCAAGACATTCATCATTTCCTTCCACGTTTGATTTTTCTTCCCGTAATTTCATTCGGTTGAGGTGAATAGAGGCAGTTGTTTGATGGACAATTTCATTTTTAAAATATATCTCCGCAAAAGGAGATTCATACTCTCAGCCCTATCACTTCTCATCATTTTAATCTTTTTATCCAATTGATTTTCAACTTCATTTTTATATTACCTAAATGCTTCTATTGCTTCATCCTTACTATTTAGTAAATAAACATAACAATATTTTGTGTAATTGTCAATAAAAGTTATGAAATACTTTTTTCTACCACGATATGGTATTGATGCTATATCATAAATTTTAGTGTAAATTAAGTCTAAGAGATTGAGATTTCTTTCAATAGACTTATATGGATATGTAGGATACATAGATTCAACACATGTTCGACACTTTGATTTACTGCACTCAAAGTTAGGCAAAATTTTCAAACTAACTAGTTTTTGCTAGGTTTTATAATTGACATGTCCTAAACGTTCACGCCAAAAAGCATTTGACTCGAGTAAATAAGAAGAACCCGAACCTTTATTCATATCAATTGTCATTACATTAATCTTTAAAAGACCCTCCGTAAGATAACATTTACCTACATGCACTTCAGCCTTACTTATTGCAATTTTATCGAAAACAAATACATATTTGAATTCATTCTTAATTAAAAGTTATTTGAATTCATTCTTAATTAAAAGTTAAGTAACTAAGTTCTTTTACAACTCCAGAACATGAAGGACATTGTTTAGTGTCATCACCTTATCTGATGTCCTCTTCAAGAAAATATGTATGTTTCTTTGACCTTTATCATAGTGAAGTTTGCCACGAATATCTTCTCATCAGCTTAAGCCGAAGAATATGATGCAAATAGTTCTTTATTGGCACATATATGGTGAGTGACACCTGAATTAATCTATCACCCTCGAGAATATCCAATTAGATTGCACTCTGAAAGCATAGTACACAAATCATTCATGTAGTCTTTTGATTCATCCATATTTGCTTGATTTTTTTCTTGCCTTTCTTCAGAGTCCGATAATCAGCAGACTTATGGTAAACTTTACTATAATTAAAGCAACTTTCTTTGAATTTTTTCTTAGGAGGATTGTCTTGTTATCCTGATGTTTTTTTCTCTTCTTTAATTTGGTGGGATCATCTTTCACAATATTTGCTCCACTTATTGCAGAATTCTCATAAGACCTCTTTTCGGTTGCCTTGTTGTTCTCTTCAATCCTTAACCTCACAATATTATCTTCAACAGACATCTCCTTGAACTTATGCTTTAAGTAGTTTTTGAAGTGTTTCCATAAAAGTTGTAGCTTTTTTATTATTGCAGCCACTTGAAAAGCATTGTTCACGACCAAACCTACATCAAAGGTTATGTGAGTATCAAGAACAAATTTAATCTATTCAATAAAGGTACTATCTAAGTTTATGCCTTCAATAAGGAGATCATGGATTATGATTTACAACTCTTGGACTTGGGTAACTATAGCTTTACTGTCTACTATCTTGAAGTTCAAAAATTTGGCAACATTGAATTTCTTCATCCGTCATTCTCTATTTTGTACTTCTTTTCTAAAGCATCCCAGAGTTCCTTTGAGGTCTTCATGGTATTATAAATATTGTACAGATCATCTTGTAGGTCACGCAGAATTTAATTCTTACATAAAAATTCGAGTGCTTCCAAGCTTCAATTACTAAGAAACACTTTTTTTAATGTCTTTTCGCAACTCTGAAACATTTTTCATAATGAACCTTTACAGACTTAAGGTACTCAAGTAAAAGAACATCTTCTGCTGTCAACATTTGAGATCAACATCAGAAATATTTTTTGATTTCTTCGCCGATGCAATGGTAGGAGCAGTACTCGAACAACTCGAAATAACAATATTTGTTGCTGCAACATTTGTCATTCCATCATTGATTTGATTTTCAATTGTCATTTTTCTGTCACAATAAGTCAAACAACTTAGTATTTCAAAATACTAACAATAAAGTTCTAAAATTTAAACAACATATTTATAGTTTAATGGTGAAGGTCTTATGTTCTTTTAATCATCATCCGAATGAACTTTTGACTGGTGATAAAATTTTTATATATTAAAAACTCTATCAAGTTCAAACAGAATAGAAAGTAAAAAGGCTTTAATTTCCAGAAATTAAAATACAAATTATAAGAATAAATTTTTTAAAATTATTGTTTTTCGAATACAAAATCTATATTAACAACAAGAACTTCAAATACAAGTTCAAACAACTTATTAACAATAAAAATGAAGTTCCAACTATTTTTTGAAAAATAGCAAAACCACCAAGAAAAAGATGAAGAAATGGATGAATCAAGTACACCGAATTCACAGTGTGTCCTTAAGAAATTTACTTCCCTCAAGTACTTGAGGTTAATGGAATATATTCTCCCGGAATAAAATGATTCACTTAAGCAAATAGTGATACCTCAAATTTGTTGAACTTCAAACACACTCAACGATTAGAAAATCACACTTGAGTTTAATGGAAAAAGAAGATGTTTTTCACTTCAAAATTTTGTGCTTTTACTTGAGAAATTTTTTTGGTATTTATAGCCAAAAGGTGGTACTGCAAAAAGGAAACAATGGTTCTTGAAAAGCCATTTTATTTTAGATAGCCGTATCATTTGCGGACCCACCTGCGCCCACAGATGGGCCACATGCGGTGCAGGTCAACTTTTGACACAACCCAGAATGTTATAGCTTGACCTGCGTTGGCACATGTGCCCGCAGGTCATCAAGTGCGTGTGCAGGTCACCTTTTTCGTTATCAAATAGTACTGCCTTAAAGGGTTCTATCCCTTTGAGGTGCGTTGTGGCATGTGTCTGCACATGCATGCTCGAGTGCGACCACAAATGAAAAAAAAATTCTATCAGATTTTTAAATTAAAACATTACTAATTATCAAGCTTCAAATGAATTTTGTCTATAAAAAAACAATTTCTTGATCATTTGATAAATTCAAATTCAAATCCAAATCAGCCAAAGTCGAGCCGAGTGAGTGACGACAATAGCGCGAGGCTTGTCTTGTTCTTGCCTCACTATCCACATGAAGGCATGCTTCTATATTTAAGCATGAAGAAGTTCCTTTCTTCCCACCAACGTGGGAGAATTCTTTCATAAAGTGAATACTCATTTTCATTTTTCCTTTATTTTTTCTTTGCTCTATTTTTCATTCATATTTCATCACTTAGAATCCTACAATAATTATATGACACATAAAATTTAGAGGTGTGTAGATGATTAATATAATTTGGAGTGTTCAAATAACATAGTGGAGACAAATCGAGGTGTATGCATACTCAAAATTGAAGCGTTTACTTATCAGCTAAAACCAAATTTGAGAGTCTATTACGTATTAGGCCTTCTGTTTTTCGTATATTATTTTACAGTACTAAAAGTAAAATAATGAAATTTTAACAATAAAATTAGTTATAAATTATGAAAAAATTTACCTATTCACTAGTATTTATCAAGTTTCCCTTTATTTAAAGAACTATTTAACCCTGTGGTATGATGCGGCCTTCCACGCGCGAAAGAGGACAAAAACAAATGTGGCATTTGGTACTGTTTTTGTTTGTGCAAGGAAACAAGGGGAATAATCTCAGTAAACACTATAATGAGAAAGGTTGAAAAGGTGTGTGTGGGTGGGGTGGGGGGATATTTCTTGTAGATCCAAAATAAATAAAATCCAAGAAAAGTGTTCAAATGATATTGCTCCCTGTTAATCCACTATCTTCTTCTTCTGTGGTGTTGGTGTAGCTTTAGTTTTATCAAAGGTCTTTTCTTCCTCGGCACTATTTGACATATCTTTCACATTATTCATCCAAGTTTGAATGCAACCATAAAATTCTATGAAGTAGCTACGTGGTTTCTTGTTGAAATGTTAGTTGAGGATATCTCATCTTATTATATATGAGAAACAATGTGTGGTAATATATACCATTGTTTCCTTCATGGGATAAGGCAGGCTATTCAAAATTAATTTTGAGATTAAATGTATATTTTAAGCCCTAAAGCAACAGTAAATTATCTCCTTACTACTTGTAGGCTACATATTTGGGCCATGAAATTACCCACTAACGCTTAAGTCAGAATAGGTTGTCTACGTTACCCTTGGAATACAGCCGTTATTCGAATCCTCCATACAATAACATACTCAGTATAATATCATAAGTGAGCTTTGGAAAAATAGAATGTACGCAGACTTAACCTCTACCTCGTAGACAAAGATAGAGAGGTTGTTTTCAATAGACCCTACGATTAAGTAACACATCTCAAGGCAGTTTGAAAAAAGGAGATATGAAAATTAAAGCAGTAACAATAACAAAATAAAGCTCTAAGAGAAACATCATGCGATAACTGAAACAACAAAAACAACACGTAATACCAAAATCGAAGAATACAATACTAGAAGAGTAGCAACAGCAGCATTGATACGAGGACTCAACAATGTTTAACTACCTACCAACCTTCTCCCCTGACCCCAACCTCAACATCTTCCTCAAATCCTCTTTGAATACAAAATATTTTCTGCACCAAACTATTTTTGTGTGTGTAGAAGCGGGGAGTTTGTATGTGACCTTGTCGCTGTCGTGAATTACAAAGTATGAAGAGAATTTGCATTGCAACTTAATTATATAACCTAAGACGAAAAGAATGATGATGAACCAAAAGGAAGAATAGTGGGAGGAAGTAAGAGAATGATATATTTTTCTCTTAATGGTGATAACCCAGCTATTTATGTGTATCTTGATTATTTCATCGAATATTAATTACTTTTCACAAATATAAATATCAAGTAATTATGTCCAAAATTTACACAAATAATAATAAAACACGTTTGACTTCTCGTCTTGATTTTAATCTAGACTAAGCTAGAAACGATAAACCATTCTCCAATATTAGGACATTAATCCAAATTTATGGAATGAAAACCACCAAAGAGGGCACTTGGAGTTGGAGTTCAATCAAGAATAGTGTTCAAAGCACTCTAAGGTTGATGATTGGCGCATTATGCTATCATGGGTTCAATCATTTTCACTTTGGCAGTCAGTAATATCACTTTTTAGAATTGTCCAATGTCCCATGCCCTCTCTCTGTACCTTCCATGTGTTTTTCCCTTCTTCCAAGATCATCATATCAATACCAGGACATATGTATCTTTGGTTCCTATCACATTTTGAGCTGGCATAATACTCTCTTCAAGATTTTTAGCTGGCAAGAGTTATTTGTACCTTTCAAAAAAATAAACTATGACCTACATGTGAACTTGTGGGACTATATATTTGAGAGCCTTTTCACCAATTTTTTTTATAATCGTCATGTTTATACCAATTTTTATGTATCTCGATTAATTTCACACGATACCTTTCAGTCTCACCAGCAACAATTACCAGAGTTAACTCTGTACACAAAGATTGGATTAATTCCACACGATACCTTTCATCTCCCACTAGTATCATGTATCAAGTACATCCACCAAGACTAGACTAATTCCACGAGATACCTTCCACCTTCCCTCTCCCACCAGCAACTGATATCAGATACACTACAAAAAAACCGCGTTTAGCAACAGACCGAAAACATTGCTAATCAACATATATCCGTCGCTATATCAATTTAGAAACGGATCAACGATGGAATATGTGTCGTTGCTATTTTGCGCGTTGCTAACCATTTAGCAACGGAAAAAATAAAATCCGTTGCTAGTTTTGCAACATCATAGAGACGACTTATATCCGTTGCCATTTGTAGCAACGAATAAATTCGTTATTATATTTATAAATGCCGTTACTAATTTCACATTGTATTTCGTCATTTTGATTATTTCGTGACCAAATATTTCATTGCTAGTCCATTGCTAGAAATTTTTATATTTAGTCCCCAATTTTTTGAATCTTTTCCTCAATCCATTACAAACATCTACCAATTATCCTTAAAAGAACCCACAGCATCCATAATACCAAAGATAGCAAAATCTAAACACAATTATGTCCAAAACATCCATAGTACCACAACACCCATCTAAACACAATTCTGTCCAAACATCTACAAACTATTCTTAAAATAACCCACATCCATAAAGTGTATATTGTTGTTGCACAATTTTAAATATTTTCAACAAAACGGACCATCAAAAATCAATGCACTGATCGTCAAAAGTATCGATCAAGATTGCAATCATCAACTAAGGAATCAAGATCGTCCAAAGTAGTAACCTTTTGCATCATATCTAAGACCAAATAGTCTTTGCTTTTTTCTCCCCCCACAGCTTGGTAATATGCTTCAATTTGATCAATATCAGATTCTGAAAATATTTTTCTCATAATATTTCTTCATATCTTTCCTGTAATAGATGAGGTGAAATTATAACGGATTGTACTTAAAAATAATTAGATACCAAAAACTACTTTAAACTAAAAAATAAGAATTAAGTAAACTACTACATTAAGATTTAGTCTTACATGGATGATTCGGGAATGTTCATCATCGAAAGATTTTCCTTAATGACCATGTGTGTGAACATACAAATGTACCAGGTACTGACACATAGAAGCCAATGTGGTAATCACTTTCAATAATGTGATGCTTGGAAAGATACGCAGCTTGTCCCATATAAGCAAGAATTAATGATGGATAAACAACAAAAGCAAAAGCTATCTGCAGAGAAGCAACTCTTATTAGGACTTTGGTTGAATTTGTAGTTGCCACCTTAAAGAATTTTTGCTTGATATTTTTACAAGCAGGAATGTTATCAAATTGAACAAAACATCAGGAGAAAAATGTTATTTTGACTATAAACAATCTACCTAACACATATTAGCTTAATATCCTCCAATCTAATACTCAGTTCAAGAAAGTGATACAACACCATCCTGTGTCAATTTTTTCGGAAGGAATAAAAGTAAAATGACAATCTGCATGCTAAATGCATGCTCATGCTTGCAAGGAAAAAAAAATTAAGAAGCTTGTGCGAAAAAGTGAATTTTGATTATTCCCAAAGCAACTCATGCAAGAAATGTAGAAAAAGAAGAAATGATGCAGAAACACTAAAATAGTGAAGTATAACTATGATTTCTTAGTACCTTTCAGCAGCTTAATGAGAACCAAATTACTTGCATTTTTTGTCTTCTGCAACATCGACCCTATAACAAGTGTTGGGAGCACAGTTACCATATCTTTTTCCCTTTGCTTTGCATATGACCAAGCTTCTTTCTTAGCTAACAGTACCAGTTCTGCATGTATTTGGAACCACAAAACGCATTCAGATAGGGAGATTCTCTAGCAAAATAAGCACTTAAGAGTCAAATCTGAATTTATATTATAAGGACTAACTCAATCAGACAGCACACTACTCAAGTAATTAAGTAATCAATATACAGATCATATATTACTATACCAACATTACGTATTGTATGCAAGAAACGTGAATAATAATCTTAAATTTACACAGAAGTCAAATTCACAAACTCTATATTTGTTGTTTTGCAGAATTTTCTGTCAGACCAATAAGTCTCATCCATCGATTTGGACTTCAGCCAGTTGTGGCTCAAGACAAAAGTAGCAATAGAAGATACAAACACAACTCTCTTAATATTTTCTCAAAGCATGCCTTCGGAACATTAACTGTGCCTTTTACTGCAGGCTCAACAAGTTCAACCTGTAATCTAGACATTGAATATATGAAGAGTCTTACTTTCTTTTTGCTGAAGTCTAATATCATGTGCTAAAGATCACTATCCTAAATAACCGAAGATCCATCAGGAGTTATAGACTCGTGGAACGAATCTGTCGACCTATGCCAGTGGACTGGAGTAAAAAGAGCAACAAAATCGTCTTTTTATCATGAATATCAAATGATCTTTAATATTAGTATCTTACAAATTTTCACTCGATCAGCATTTTACATCCTGAATAGAAAACATGGGCTAAGGTATTCCGACCTATTACTTCACGATTTTGTGCATCCTCTGAAACGTTAACATATATCAATCCTTTCATATATCCTTCAGGAAAAAGCTTAGACAAATAGTAAACAAGCAAAATTCTGAAATTCCATGAGATTATGAGACTTACATTCTAGTAATCATCCTTGCATCACCTAAGTCTCTCATCTGCAAAGTGGACAAGACCATAAAAATGAGCATAATAAGTTTTGATGTACTTAGTCAAGAAATATAATAATGAATATCCTCTCTATGAAATCAGTAGCAATTTGGTTATCAAAGAAAACGACTGTAACTTGATTTTCTTAGCATCCCTTTACACAACTAAATAATTGAACACCTTAACTTGATTTTCTTATCACCCCTTTACACAACTTGATAAAAAATAAAGAGAGTAAAAAAGAAGTGTGGGAAGAAACTCTATGTCAGCTCATTTTAAGCCTTTTAAGTGCTTAAAATTGAGTGATAAAGTTGTATGCCATGTCAGACTTCTATATTCACGCGATACATTCCTCCCTACTTGAAGTGTCTATACGACCACTAGCAAAATCGAAGTATCGAACAGAAAATTTATGCAAAGTTAAAGGGCTATCTATGTACTTACACAAGAAAGATAGGAAACATCGTCTCACAGCCTATTTAGTAAAAGAAAAAACAGATCACATCAAAATTTACCTCATCAAACTTTGTGGCAAACAAGTTCAGTGAAGTAAGAATTCCTCCATTTGGCCCAAGATTTAATTGCTTCATGAATTCATTGTATCGAATAGTGTCTCTAATATCGATTCACCAAATGGTAGGATCAAGACAGCAGGATCAAGGTTCACAACATAACCCCGAAGATTGGATGCCATTATGTGGCAAACAAGATGATGGAGAAACATAGTTTTTTCACTACATAATCGTCAACCAAAACAAGTGCTATATCAACTCTTCCCAGTAAAAATTAAATCACGACAAACAACTTGGGACAAATATAGTATCTCCAAAACAATATACATATGAATCCTTAAAGCAAACAATTGGGACTTTACCATAACATCAATTTACTTATGTATCCACAAGATTCCTTAATTACTTAGCACAATAAAAAATGTTACTCCGTCCGTTCGCTTTTACTTGTCACTATTTTCCTAATTTGATTTCTATTTTTACTTGTCACTTTTGACAAATCAAGTAAAGCTGAAATTTTGCTTTCATGTTTTACACTTAGCATTAATTAGTTGTTCCTCAAATTATTTTTCAATACCTATTGCTAAATATCTATTAATATGAGTAATGTGGTAAAATCACTATATCAATTATCATATTTGTAATGAGTGTGCCATGTCAAAAGTGACAAGTAAAACCGAAATGGAGGAGTATCATCAACTTAGAAACAAAGAATAGCAAGGAAACCAACAAGACTATTAAATTTAGCTTGTATTTGGACAACTCTTACATATATACGAAAATGATGGAGCAAAATATCTGGATAAAATGCACTTCGGTGTTTTACTAAACATTGTTACTAAATTTGAAGCAATGTCACAAACACTAAAAAGCAAAAAGCTAGTCTTTAAACTTCCCTTTTAAAAACTACATAACTATGCACATGCCCCAGGAGCAGAGCCAATCTTTTAATTTCTTGCTTTAATTGTGTAGAAATCAGTATCAATTTTATTTTTAGCGCTTTCACCCCAAAAATTCTTCCATACTATCAAAGCCTATCAGCACAATATCCCACTAACAAACCAAAGTGAAAAAGCTCAAACAAACCACAAATAGAACTTCTGAGAAAAAAAATCAAAAACCCTAATATAATCAGTGTACGCAAAACACTGAAAATTCAACGACACAAAGAGAAAATCTGTTGAAGAAATTTTAGATTAATAAAGATGCAACAGGAAATATCAAAAACCCCTCAAACAAAAATTTTGAGAAAAAACGTTTCCATTTCTAGTAAATAATTATTTATCAAGCTTTTTTAACGCAATAATCTAACAAACCTAAGTGAAAGAGCTCAAAAATCCCTAAACCTATCATTTACAAGTGACTTCTATCATAGAAATTAAGAAATTAAAAAAGGAGAAACAACTAAAATTATGAGATATAGAATCTTACCTCTAATTTCGATTCGAAATTCACCGATTGACATCCTTTTCGACTGATATTAAGTGATTCCCTTTTCTCAATTGATAGAAAAGGAAAAGGAGACTATTTTTTGGACAGAGGTGGATGATACAATGTTGAGAACAAAGTGACATAAAAGACTTAGACCTAATATTTATTTGGTCGGATAACGGATTTAGCAACTGATAAAAATTTGTTGCTCTTGATTTATTAAAAATATACTATTAGTTGGTCGGGCAACGGATTCAGCAATGGATTATAAATGCATTGCTAGTTATTTATTAAAAATATACCTAATATATTTTCTAAGAATGGTAAAATACTTCTAGTCACAAAACTTTCGTTGCTATTTCCGTCTCCACCATGTTAAAAAATAATTCCCTCCATTTATGTTGCTAATTTTATCACCAAAATAAAGGCGCCAATATTTACCGCCTTAATATAGCAACGCATTTAATATTTTATCGCTAATCCGTCACTAATTAGGCTATTAATTTTAATTTCATTTATTTAGCAACAAAATTTCTATTTTGTTGCAATTCTGTCGTTAATTAGCGACGAAAATGAGCTTATTGCTAGAAATCCATTGCTAAACGTGGTTTTTTTGGTAGTGATACCTCTATCCACTAAGACTAAAACAAATGGTAAGAAACAATCTAGTATTTTTTTTGTCTCTATTAAAATTTTAACCTAAGACCTCAGTATTCTCAACCACTTCATCAACGACTATGTCCCATTGGCGTGTCTTTTCATCAATTATAAGGACCAATATATGTACTTAGGGAAAATATTTTGGCTAAGACTGTCAACTAAATATACCATGTACTCACCTTTGATTGAACACTTGAGGATATAAGCTGGACCATTAAAGTGATTGTTATGAACCCAATCAGTGAACCGGCATTAGAAAATGAAGTAAATGGGCTGGCCGTTCAAATTGAAGAAATTGGGCCTGAGACGCAGCCACGTAGGAGTAATAGATAGGAACATGTCAATAGGCTTTTGAAGGATTATATATGGCAACCGGGATGAGGCACGTGTGAATAGTTTATTGGTTTATAGGGGAATACTACAGTATATTATGCAGCATCTAGGATAGAAGTAGGGCATCATCGTATTATATTGCAACATAGTCTCGTGTCCTCGCCTCTCTTTCTCTCTATAAACCTTCTCATCTTTACCCTCTTCTTCTAGCAGTAGTAACTATATCAGTCAGTATCGTTCATCTTTTCTTTCCTTTCAATAAAATTCACCTGTGTTACTTGTTATTGAGAGTTCAGATTACTGCATTGGTGCTTTCATTGTTGTATTCCAATGGTGGATACTTGACTCAAGCAGCTTGAATAGGCACAAATAGGCATGGCCCGGGAGATGTCAGAACTTCGATTGGCAGTCGACAGTCAATAAAACTTGATGCAAGAAGTTCTTAATCAAGTTTCATTAATTGGTTCTCAGTTGAAAACTCCATCAACAGATTCCTCTCGCTCAAAATCAGCCGAAGTTGTTCTGTCCTCCCGCACCGATGGCGGTAACCCAGTTATGCTCCGACATAAACCAGCATCTATGGAGCTGAGTAGATTTTTTGGTGAACACCTGGATGCCTGGGTATTTCAAGTTGAACGGTATTTTACTTTTTACTCTATCCTCCCCGAGCAACAATTATCTCTAGCTTCTTTTTATTTGGATGAGACTACTCTTGAATGGTATCGTTGGTTCTTCTGAAATAAGCAGTTGGTTGATTGGCCTCATTTTGCTTGTAAGCTACTCATTCAATTTCGAAAAGAGGAATTGGAGGACCCAGAAGGCCAGCTAGCGAAACATCGTCAAACTTCCACCATCGCCGACTATCAGGCTCGGTTTGAAACTATCGTTAATGAGATTAAGGATATACCGGACACCTTGATGGTCAATTTATACGTATCTGCGCTTCGTTTGGATATCAAAACTAATGTGTTGGTTCATAAACCCAGCACCCTTGATGAGGCAATTTTCTTAGTCCATACCCATGAGCAGCGTCTTAATCTAGAAAAAAGGCTGATGCAACCAACTTTTGCTAGGACCCAACCTCTACTACCCAACCCTCATTCTCTATCTCTAGCACCCTCTAGATACATGGGTATTCCATCTGTTAAGTTTCCTATCAGACGTTTGTCTCCAGTTGAGATGCAACAACGTCGGGAAAAGGATTGTGTTATTATTATGATGAGAAATATGTGGCTAATCATCGATATGCAAATCTGCCTCAAATCCATTTACTCGGAGATGATTCAGACCCCCTGAGTCCAGCATTAGAGGATGCCACCATGGAGGAATTGTTAACTGAGGAGATCCAATGCTTGGAATTGTAAACTCAATCCACAATTTCATACCATGCCTTGGCTGGAGTCTATTCTCCTACTATTTTACGTTTCAAAGGGCATGTGCAGGGGTCTCCGATCACTATTTTGGCTGATGGGGGAAGTACACATAATTTTATTCAAACTCAAGCTGCTAAGTTCCTAAATCTCACAATTACACCCATTACTAATTCTGTGGTAGTTGTGGGTAATGGACAACGTCTTCGGTGTGAAAGGGTGATTCGAGATGTACGATTCTCATTCCAAGGGACTTACCTCACTATGGACTTGTATGTATTGGACTTCCATGGGGTAGATATGGTGCTTGGAGGGGCTCGACTGGCCACTCTAGGACCTGTTCTTACTGATCATTCCAAACGTGATATGGAATTCTATTTGGATAGCAATCAGGTACAATGGGTAAGTGACTCACTAGACGATCTTCAACTGGCTCAATTGAAAATACTATGCCGCAATTCGGCCACCTATGTGATTGCTTCATGTTTTTGCCTTTTCCTGGTGCACGAGGGCACTACGATTGAGAAGGATAAAGATATACCCCCTGATTTAGGGGCATAATTGAATTCATATTTTGAAGTTTTCAATAAACCACAGGGGTTGCCTCCTGTTCGGGCTATGGATCATGTCATTCACCTCACTTCCAATGCTGGGCCTCTCAATGTTAAGCCCTATCGTTATCCACATTTTCAGAAACAAATTATGAAGCAATTAGATTTAGATATGTTAAGGGATAGAATTATTCAGCCTAGTACAAGTCCATTTTCATCACCGGTGTTATTAGTTCGCAAGAAAGATGGCTCTTGGCATTTTTGTGTCGATTATCGTGCTCTCAATTACATCACTATGCGAGATATGTTTCTGATTCCTTCTATTGGGGAGCTATTTAATGAACTGTATGAGGCTCAATTTTTCTCCAAGATGGACTTACTGTCTGGCTATCATCAAATCAGAGTTTGTCCTATTGATGTCCCGAAGACTGTATTCAGGACCCATAATAGCCATTACGAGTTCTTGGTAATGCCATTCGATTTAACTAATGCTCCCTCCACCTTTCCAGTGACCATGAATGACGTATTTCACCCATATCTTCTCAAGTTTGTGTTGGTCTTCTTCGATGATATTCTTATTTACAGTATGTCATGGTTGATATACTTGGAACATCTAGAATTGGTTTTCAAATTAATCCAACAACATCAACTGGTGTCTAAACACAGTAAATGCCAATTTGTGAAGAGCATTATTAATTATTTAAGCCACGTGATCTCCTCGGATGGACTGGCAGTGGATCCTTCAAAAATTTCTACTATTAAACAATGGGCTGCACTAAAGACAGTAAAGGAGGTACGTAGTTTTTTGGGCCTCGCCGGGTACTACAGATGATTCATTCATCACTTTGTAATTATTGCTAGTCCTTTGTTTGATTTACTACGAACGGACGCCTTCCTATGGACTGCTCAAACCCAACAAGCTTTTGAAGAATTGAAAGTTCGACTCAGTTCTACCCTTGTTTTGGCCTTGCCCAACTTTGGTGATGACTTTCACATGGAAACTGATGCTTTTGGTGTTGGTATTGGTGCTATTCTTTCACAGAAGGGACATCCAATTTCTTACCATAGTAAGAAGTTAAGCCCTCAAATGCAAAAGGCTTCCACTTACCATCGTGCGATGCATGCAATTACTCAAGTCGTGGCAAAATAGAGGCAGTACTTGTTAGGTTGATGTTTCACCATTTTCACTGATCAGCAGTCCCTCAAAAACCTCACTAATCAGGTAATTCAAACCCCGGAGCAACAAAAATGGCTTGAAAAGCTGGTGGGATATGATTTCACGATACGTTACCGACCGGGAAAGCAGAACAAGGTCGTTGATGCCTTGTCCAAACCACCTGATGCTAGAGTGTTGTTTGCTATTTCAAAGCGCACTTATGAATGGCTTGGGGAACTGTTAGAAGTGAATAAACAACAAGGCACTTATGAGCAATACATGTTGCGTCGGGATAAAGATTTTGATCTATTGAAGCTCAATCTCTCCAAGGCACAATATCGAATGAAAGAGTACGCTGATAAGGGTCAAATTGAGGATCATCTTGAAGAAGGTGACTGGGTTTTTGTGAAGTATAGCCATATAAACAACAATCCTTACGAAGCAACCAGCAACATAAACTGAGTAGGAAATACTTGGGCCCGTACAGGGTGCTCAAGCGAATTAGGTTGGTGGCATATAAACTCCAGCTACCTGAGGAGGCTCGTATTCACCCGGTGTTTCATATTTCGCTGCTCAAACGCTGTAGAAGACTACCCGATCAACAAATTACTCCATTGAAGTTCCAAAATTCAACTACTCAGAACCTTGAGGAGAAGGTTCTCTTTTCAAGAGGGTGTAATGTTGTGAATCCAATCAGTGAACCAATATTAGACAATGAAGTAAATGGGCTGGTCGTTCAAACTGAAGAAATTAGGCCTGAGAAGCAGCCACGTAGGAGCAATAGACAGAAACATGTCAATAGGCTTTTGAAGGATTATATATGGCAACCGTGATGAGGTACGTGTGAATAGTTCATTGGTCTATAGGGGAATACTACAGTATATTATGTAGTATCTAGGATAGAAGTAGGGCAGCATCGTATTATATTGCAGCATATTCTTGTGTCCTCGCCTCTCTTTCTCTTTGTAACCCTTCTCATCTTTACCCTCTTCTTCTAGCAGTAGTAACTATATCAGTCAGTATCGTTCATCTTTGCTTTTCTTTCAATAAAATTCACCTGTGTTACTTGTTATTGAGAGTTCAGATTGTTGCAGTGATGAGGTGATTTGCACAGAAGGCTACGTTGTGGTCGGTATATAAATTTTATTTCCACTTTTAATATCTGTGTGGAAGTTTCACGTCCAATAAACAATAACAACAACAACAACATACGTTGGGGTCGCTGTATAAATTTTGTTTCCACTTTTAATATTTGTGAGGAAGTTTCAAGTCCAATAAACAACAACAACAACTAAACACCCTTAAGTTCAGCAACAAAAATATCAAACAAAATGGGTAAGTTGTGTTCATACTATATTCAACCTAGCTACTATATTGGATTACTCATATATCATGTTGGAACGTCACAATTTCAGGACTATAAACAAATAAGAGAAAATATATACCGAAATTATTGTATGCAAGTAGGGGTGGGCGTTCGATCGGTTCAGTCTGATTTTTTAATATCGGTTCTATTTATCGATTTTCGGATTGACAAAAATGGCATCCGTAACCAAATCGAAATAAATTCGGTTTGGTTCGGTTTTCACAAATTCGGTTCGGTTATTTCGGATTTTTATTTCGGTTTGAAATATTAAAGTAGTTAGCCTCTCTTTTTCATAACTGAACATTTAAAATTGATGGGTTTTTTTAGAAAAAATATTTTTTTCAAACCGGTTTTTCATTCCCAAATATAAAATAACTATAAATAACTCAACATGGATGAAACGAAATGAAATAATCATAAGCTTAACATAACACATAATGTCATTAATCATTTTTTTTTTTTTTGAAAAAAAGCATATAATATAACCTTGCATAAATAGTCCATAAAACAGTCCAAAGTCACCAAAATAGTCCATAAAATATTTGAGTCGCTAAAACAATCCATAAACAGCCTGCGGCGTATGCGAATTTCCTATTAAATGTTAATTGTGAATGTGAATTGCTATATATATATATATATATATATATATATATATATATATATATATATAAAATTTTGATTTTTCAGTTTAATCGAATTTCTTTTTTAAAAAACCGAAAATCGAACTGAAAAATCAAAATTTTAAAATTACAAACCGAATCCGATCCAAAAAACTGAAAAATCAAAATCAAAATTAAATTTCAGTTTGGTTTTTCGATTATTTCGATTTAAACCAAAATATGTCCACCCCTATATGGAAGTCATGACAAATCGCGACAGTTAAAATTAAACCTGTGCTATATTCAACCTAGCTATTCGATCTATTGGATTTATCACAAATCAGATTGGATTGTGATGATTCAAAACTAAAAATAAAGAAAAGAAAAAAAAATCAATTTTAGAATATATAGTGACATGCAAGTCCTGACAAACCTTTATAACTTCATGATACATATATTAAACATGTTTATAATGTTGAATTATTTACAAACTATGTTGCGTCGTCATGATTTCAGAATTACTAACAAAGAGTATGAAAAGAATGTTCAAAATTGTGACACGCAAGTCATTATGGACTTATATGACTTCGAGGGTGTTTAACTAAGTTTATAAATAGTTGATAAGCAATTTTAGCAAAAAATAAAAATTTTATAGGTTACAATCAATAAGAAATCATAAGTTGATAACCTCTAATTTATGATTTTCTCACTTATATGCACTTTTTGTTTGACTGAGTCTTCTGAAATTTTATTCATAAAATTATGTTTTGTAGTCTCGGAAATACTCTTTCTAAAATATTTAACCCCTAATTTTCTCTCTATTTATTTCTTTCTTTCTTCATGCTTCTTTGTGTAATTTATGCTTTTTTGGAAATAATTTGAATTGAAGCATATTTCAATCATTTTCAACATAAAAATTGCTTATCATCTGTACATTTTTACCCAACACACTAACTATTGATTATCGATTTTAACACTTTGTCTAAACACAACCATTTATTTACAAAAATCAACTTCAACACTTTAAACTACTTCCAAGGACTTGAGCATTGTCTACTTTTAAGTTTTAATGAACTAATTCAATATTCGCGCTATACTCAACCTAATACTTATGTGGGATTACTCATAAATCATGACGTATTGTTATAATTTTAAAGCTACAAATAACGAAAAGGGTAAAATACATTTAATAATAATGACGTGTAATTCATGACAGATCGATGATTTCGTGTTACATCTCCTCTAACTAGATATTTAAGGGCCCGTGCTAGCACAATCTAAATTATTTTTTAATCTCAATTTATGTAACATAAATAAAATTTAGATAATTAATTATATTTTTAATATGATTTTAGATATTTTAACTTATCAAATTTGTAATTTATAATATTCTTTTGGTATTATAATTTACTATTTTAAGCTGTTAGCTATTTAATTTATAATACTTTCCTTGCCTCAACTTTTGTTGCATTAATAGTTAATTATATTTTAAAAATAATTTAAATTTTTAATTAGTGTGATTTACTTTTCTTCTATTTCAATTTAAGTGACAATTATATAATTTAGAGAGTCGGCCAAATATCACGACTGAAATAGCAACACAGACATGTCTTAAATAACTCATAGTAACTAATTAGTGATATAAAAGAAAATACTTGGGAAAATAATTTAATTGAACCTCATATAAGATGTCAAGTTAATTTAAAGCATCAAGAGTTAATTTATCATTTTATGTCTATTTTACCTTTTTTATTAAATATTCTTAATATTTTAATACTTAAATAACTTATAATAATTAATTAGGTATGATGTAATAAAATTACGGTTGAAATAGTTGAAGCAGAAATGTCATAAATGTCTATTTTTTAAAATTAAAAATGATTAATTTTTAATACGTAAGAGTCAACCAAATATCACGATTGAAGCAGCGAAGCAGAAATGTCTTAAATGACTCATAATAATTAAGTAGAAGTGATATAGCAAAATTATTATAAAAATTACTTTTGAAAAAAAATTAATTGGACCTTATATAAAATGTCAAGTTAATGTAAAATATTAAGAGTTAATTTATTATTCTATGCCTATTTTATTTTAAATTAAATATTATTAATTTTTTAATAATTAGATGACTTATAATAATTAATTAGGGGTGATATAGTAAAATTACGATTGAAATAGTCAAAGCAACATGTCATAAATGTCTATTTTACTTATTTTTATTAAATATTATTACAGTAAAATTACGATTGAAATAGCTAAAGCAATATATCATAAATGTTTATTTTACTTTATTTATTAAATATAATTATTTTTTATTATATAAATTACATATAATAACTAATTAACAGTGATATAGTAAAATTACAGAGCAAGTAAACACGTCGATGAAGAGGTACCTATTTTACCGTGATTCTGTATAGTACTAATATTTTTATCACATTACACCGTACAGTTTTTTACCTCTTTTTGGGACTATATTAATTAGTGATTCTGTATAGTACTAATATTTTTATCACATTACACCGTACAGTTTTTTACCTCTTTTTGGGACTTTATATTATAGAATTAGAAAAAACTTATATAGGACCTAACAGGAGGAGATTTAGAGCACTTTTTTGTTTTGATGGCATTGTATCAAAGATCGATTCTTAGTCCCTTTTATTTGTTCCGGCAATAATTGTGTTGACGCATCAAATTTAAGGGGAGGCGTCATGGTGTATGTTATTTGCGGATGATATAATTTTAATTGACGAAATTCAGAGAGGAATCAATGATAAATTGGAGGTTTGAAGATAAATCCTAGAGTCTAAAAGGTTTAGGTTCAGCAGAACCAAGATGAAATATTAGGAATATAATTTCAGTGAAATGACACATGAGGCTAACGTGGTAGTGAACATACCCAAGCCATTCAGAATAGAGATAGTTTAAAGAATCTATGATTCAGGAAAATGGAGAGATTAACAAGGATGTCACTCAGGGTGGATGAACTGGAGGCTCGCTTCTGGAGTCTTGTGTGATAAGATGGTGTCTCTTAAATTTAAGGCAAGTTTTACTTAGTGGTAGTTAGACCAACTATATTATATGGAGTGGAATATTGGTCAGTCAAGAATTTTCACATCAAAAAGATGAAGGTGGCAGAGATGAGAATGTTGGGATGGATATGTGGACTTACTAAGAGAGATAGCGTTATAAATGAGACTATTCGAGACAAGGTGGGAGTGACGTCGGTGAAAGAAAAGATGCAGGAATTGAGATTAAGACGATTTGAACATGTGATAGAAAAGGTGTATGCTCTAATCTGGAGGTGTGAGAGGTTTGCATTGAATGATTTCAAGGGGGTCGAGGTAGGCCAAAGAAATATTAGAGGAAGGTAATTAAACATGATATGGAACAATTAGAGTTTACTGAGGAAATGACCCTAGATTGAAAGATGTGGAGAGACACAAATAGGGTAAAAAGTTAGTAGGTATGAGTGCACCTTGATAATAGGAAGGGGTGCTTTGTTGTGCAGTCGTGCTAATAGTCGTAGTGCTACGTTGTTTCTTGTAGTATCTTGTTTTGTCAACTCTTGATGATGTGTGTTGTTTCGGATATAGATAGTTTATAGTATTATTTGTGGGATTCTTATTCTTGTTATTATCTATTGTTGTGTTACTACATATTGTTTCTTGGTTTTTACTATATCTTTATCTAGACTGTTTTTTGTCTTGAACTGGGGACTTGTTGAAAACAATCTCTCTACTTCACCTCTGAAATAGTGTTATGGACTGTGTACACTTTACCCTCCCCAAACCCCAATGTGGAATACACTAGTATGTTGTTGAAAATTAACTACTTGTATAATAATTGTTCGCAGCTTTGAAATAACATTCCTAGCACGTCTTAATAGCTAGTGTGTTAAACCTTTCCTCCCGTTTGGATTAGCTGATTAAAGATAGTTTGTAAGAAATCGCTTGGTTCTTGGTTGGAAAATGATTTTAATATCATATTCCATATATTTTAGCTGTGTTATGTACAAAATTCAGTTCAACAAAAACGATGTTGGTTACCCGCTTACAATTCCGCATAACTAATATATGTATAAGTTAATGATAGAAAAAATGAAAGGGAAAAGGCTCAAATATGCCACTGAACTATCAGAAATGACTCATTTATGTCATCAGTTAAAAGTTGAGTTCATTCATGCCATTGCCATTACAAAACCAGTTCATCCATGCCATTACTTTTTAACGGTGATTTTTCAAAAACAGCTTTGCCACATGACCTTTTATTAGAGGTCCACATCATTAATTAAAATAAGCAAAAAGGTTCAAATATGTCATTGAACTATCAGAAATGACTCATTTATGTCATCAATTAAAAGTTCGGCTTATTTATGCCATCGCCGTTATAAAATCAACTCACCCATGCCATTACTTTTTAATGATGAATTTTTAAAAATAACTTTGACGCGTAATCTTTTATTATAAATCCCCGCCATTAATTAAAAGAAATCAATATTAATTTCAAAATATTTGAAATTGGTTATTATCGAAATTATTTATTCTAGCATATATATCATAATGATGGGAGAACTTATCACATATACTTGGCGGGATAATTGGAATATCAAACTTCTTTTAAGTCGTTATTTGAAAATAATTTTTTAACAGTGTATGCTCCACTAATTCGTGATAGAGAAGTTATCCCATATACATGGCGGGATAGTTGGGATAACAGACTTCTTTTAAGCCGTTATTTAAAAATAATTTTTCAATAATGTATGCTTCCCTAATTCGTGATGGGAGAATATTGGAGAAGCTCTATTGGTACGCCTTTCTTTTTCTTGTTTGCCCTAATCGTTCATTGGTTTTTTTCTTGCAACTTCGGAATATATATTGAAGTCACTGGAATTAAAATGTAGAATAGAATTTTTGAGGTTTCTGTTAAGCGTAACAGCTTAACATTTATAATGATTTAAAATCAAGCCAAAGAATATACATTAATATTACACTATTTCTTCTGATCAGAAAAATAGTTGTTGTAAGAAAAAAATACTTTAATGAGTGTGAGTCGAGTTATGTTAAATGAACCGGTTGTTTTTAATGGATCTAAGATATTTGAAATTAATATTGATTTATTTTAATTAATGCCGCGGACCTCTAATAAAAGACCACATAGAAAACAATTTTTGAAAACGCACCATTATAAAGTAATGACATGGGTGAGCTGATTTTATAACGACGATGGTATGAATGAGCTGAACTTTTAACTGATGACATAAATGAGTCATTTCTGATAGTTAAATGACATATTTGACCGTTTTTCCTTATTTTAATTAATGATGTAGATCTTTAATAAAAGACTTATTTTAATTAATGATGTAGATCTTTAATAAAAGACCACGTGACAAAGCTATTTTAGAAAACCACCGTTAAAAATTAATGGCATGGATGAGCCAATTTTATAACGGCGATGACATGAATGAGCCAAACTTTTAAGTGATGGCATAAATGAGTCATTTCTGATAGTTCAATGACATATTTGAGCTTTTTCCCAAAATGAAATAGTTAATACATGAATAACTAATACTTGCATATCAAATCTTTATATAACTAACAATTGTATTACAATACATGTGTAACTCTAACTAGCAACCAAGCGAGGTGTTGAAATTTCATAAGAAAGGGCTTATACAAGCAACGCCCTCTAAAAATCTAAGGGCGGGCTTCAGAATCGAATGCCGTTGCACAGCAGGAAAAGCACTATACATTAGACATTAGTGTCTACAACTTTTGGTACCATGCTAACTTTAAACATGCCGATTAAAAAACCATAATCATGATATTACGTTGCAAATGAACTTTTTGTTTGATTTGATTGCAAAATGATACCATGCTTGAAAGGGTAATCCTCCACATTATTTAAAGTGTATTAACTTTCCACCATAGGCACAATGCACCAAAAAAGGAAGTCTTTAATTATAAGTTTTTCTATAACCCCCCGCCCCAAGAGGCGCTTGAGGAAAGGTAATACCCAAATCCAGATGATGAGCTAGCTAGCATCTTTGCGTATGGCTTTTAGTGGGATGAAAGTGGATCACAGAAAAGGTCTATCAATGTCAGGTAGTACAAAAGATAGCAAAATATGAAATATTGAGGGCCCTCAACCTCAACACATAATAATCCAAAAGTAAAGAATTTTAAATTCCATCATCATAGTTTCAAGAGTGAGACACACCCCCACACCCACACCCCCTCACCCCACCCCACCCCAAACCAAGCCTTTTATCTATATATTTGAGTACCATTAATTCCCTATTTACTACACAAAAAAGGTTAACAGCAGAGAGGAAGAGTAAAAGTGCAATGAAGGATAAAGAAGTTAAAACAAGAATGAAGAGAGGATTTTGGAAACCTGAGGAGGACTTGATATTGAAGAATTGTGTGGAGACTCATGGAGAGGGAAACTGGGCTACCATTTCTGAGAAGTCAGGTATACTTCAAAATCTTTTAGTCTACAGCAAGTTATAACTTTAGTTACTCTATACGATGTCATAACTGGTCTACTAGAATGCTGACATCCACGAGTTTAACGTTTCAATATCTGTCATCTTAGGATTATTGAGGAGTGGTAAGAGCTGCAGACTAAGGTGGAAAAATTACCTGAGGCCAAACATCAAGCGAGGAATGATGTCAGAAGATGAAAAAGACCTCATCATCAGACTTCATAAGCTTCTTGGCAACCGGTCACTGTTTTCCCACTGCCTTCATGCTAATACAATTTAATTAAATAATTAAATCTTTCCTGCTTTTTTACTATAGTTAACTCACATCGCTTTGGTACAGATGGTCGCTAATTGCTGGTAGGCTACCTGGAAGAACAGACAATGAAGTTAAGAACTTCTGGAACACACATTTGTACAACAAGAGATCCTGTAAAGGCAAAAAGAAGCATGTGAAGTCCAAGGAGGCAAATACTCACAGCCCACAAGGCAAAACACAAGAGTGCCCTGCTGATACAGTAAGCAACCAAGAAGTGGCCACCAAAACAGTTTTAGATTCATGGATAGAAGAAATGCAGGACTTTAACTGCAGCTTACTATCACCTGTGATGAATAGCATGCCATTTCTCGAAGACGAGCCGTTTATTCCCATATTGGACGACATAGTCTTGCTTGAAGCATTCACAAGCTCTGGCAAAGAAGCATGGAGTGAGATTCAGCCATTTCTTTAGAAATTTGTGGTAGTATTACTCTGCTGCATCCTTCACATAAGAGCACAATTTCCACTACTACCATAACAAGTTAACAACTCCCATGCTAGAGGTTTCGGTTCTGATCTTGTGCTTCATCTGCTTGGAAATGTGCATGAGCTTATTTGCGAAACCAATTTATGCATGTACCAAGAGGTCAGAAATGACGACAGATCTACCTTTTTCTAAGTATCGGCTTCCTCCACTACTGCCAACTCCAACTAAGCTAGCTCTCTGGTTTTCAATTTTTATTCGCAATGGTGTAGAAATAAAACTTTGAAAATTTCAATGTAAGGGCATAAAAATGGTGAAAAAAGATGGTGACTTCCAGCAAAAATAAATTCTGATTATCAGAATCCATATATACACTGAAAAGAATATCACAGTGATTCCCAAGGTCACGATTTATGAAATTAAAATCCAAATGTGGTTACAGTACGTCATCATCATCCTGTTGATTGTACATTGAAGTAATCTCAAATGGTAATGAAGGCGGAGTTCCAGGAGGGATGCAAGCTTCACCATTTTCACCGGCACATATACACAAAGCCTCAGCATCCCTAAGGATAGCATCCAGGTTAATATGACCACTTAGCTCATTGATAAACTTTAGCAGTGTGTCGAAATCCATCTCTTCTCCTATTATTTTACTGCGGTGTCGTCTCAGAATTGCAACACAGACATACAGATGAAGATGCTCGCTCAAATAATGCGTCCATAAGACCTCCCACAACCGCATTGTTTTTTCAAAGTCAAATTCCCTATAAAAGGAAGGCAACATATCTCAACTAAAAGGAAATCAAAGCATTGATTTAGTGCAATTTGAAGTCTAACAGCCTAAACTGAAAGTAACATAAGATTTGAGAAATGCTAGCTGCATTAAAGACATTCAAATTACTAAAACTATAACATTTTTGCTGATGTGAAATCAAACATTCTTTTATCCCTTTGTAGCTCTTCCCATCCACGGAGAGAGGGATGCTGAGAAGAAAGGATGCACATCCATATAGCTTAATGCTTTAAAGGACCACATATCATGCTTCCTTTCAGGGAAATGTGAATGGATTTCTTTTAGTTAAAAAAACCTTACAATACCATTGTCTTGTAGTTTGGAAAATATCTATGAATGGAGGCCTTCTTTTTTGGTGTATCATGTATGTTAAAGGAACATACAAAACTTAATAGAATGAACTTAGTTAAACCTCTACACATATTTTTATACCCTAGAAATTACGAGGGCCAGTAACGCATGGTTGAAAACTTGATCGATAATTGGTCCCCCGCTACTTTCTCCATATAACCCATTATGTATGCCTAATCTACTCATCACATGCTATGCACTTACCACTAAATCCCTGGACATTAATAGGTTCAAGAGAATATCTAAATACATAAATAAGGTCCAGAAGTGGTTATCCAGGTGAATGTGGAAAGGGATTTTTCGCTTCAGGTCCTTAGGTCAAGTGGCCATCAATGGCCAAAAAGACAACTTCAAGGTGTATATTACACCTTGTAATACACACCTTGAATTTGTAATCCACGGCTATCTCAAAATCTCACAAAGGTCAGAAAAAATTCGACATATTAGTCATATTCATCAGCATAATCTATCTTCTTTTTTTGCTATTGCATTAGCATAGTGTAACTGAAAAATAAAAATAGTAAAAGTTTGTTTAAACATAGAATCCACGGATGATCTGTTAATACAAAAGTGCATAATATGTTGGGTAGTTATCAGGCACAAAATTTTCAGGAGTAGAACTGCTTGCCTTTTGAATTGAATAAGAACCCAGCGAAAGCAGAAGAAATAATTCAAGCAGTCTTGCTGTTTGAAGTAATTGTGCAAAGGATTATCCAATATCTCCACCAACTGCATAGCCCGGTAATTTTGCATCAGACTTTTGACAGCAAACATATACTTATCAGCCAGATAGGGTGAAATCTACAAGAATCTCTTATAACAGTAAAAGGGTAAAAAAGGGATGGAAACACCAGAGGTTTAAGAAAAAAACAAAATGCAGCACTGAAAGACATTAGCCATAAAATGATTCATTACTAAATACTCAGGCATGT
>NC_061117.1:24390772-24436729 GCF_002878395.1 Capsicum annuum | reverse complement strand
ATTCACAATTCAGAGATTCACAAAGTATTAACCTATTCAGGGAAACAAAGACACAATACAAAGAACAGGAATTGTTGTATCGAAAAGCTTGAAGCATTTAGTTGCTTCCAACAATCAGGATTTAGCTTTTTTTCGAACTAACATTCAATTCAAGTTTGAAGATTCTTGTAAACTAAAATGCATTGCATATGATTTTGGCGGAAACTAAAATTTCATTTTTTTATGTTGTTACTATTTCTTTTTTATGAGTATTTTCTTATTGGTTAAACCAAAAACTGAACCATTAAGGACCAAAAAAAGATAAATCAAAAATTGATAAGAAAATATCTTATTGGTTGGTTATTGGTTTTGCAAATTTAAAAACCAAAAATTGATAAAATGAACCAATAATATAAAAAACCAAACCGAACTGACCGATGCATACCCCTACTGGTCGCGATGGGTATCCCGAACCATGGAGGTCCAAGAACCTCTTTCTAACTAGCAATCACAAGCATAATTCATACACTATATAAATGCGGAAAGAAACAAAATGGAAACATGGTTATCTTTTTATTCTAACCAAATTAATACTGAAATGAGTTAATAAAGACTTAAAAACATCTAACATCAGTTAGCAAAATCTCTATCAATACTAAAAACAACATCTGCATGAAATCAGGACAAGGCCCCTGGCCGGATCATAAACTAAAAACCAAATGAAAACATCACATGAAACAAGGCCTTCTGAAATAAGAAAGGCTCACCAACTCCAAACATCTGATAATGATCTACTTCTCAGCGTGACCTCGGTACTGAGCCTCAGATCCTGAAATATAGGGTGTCAATACAAATGTACTAGTACATAAAAAAATCAAAAAATAAAATAAACTTTATACAACATAGGTGATAGCATTTTCTAAAACATATCAGCATAAAACATTTGAAAACACATGGGCTTAATCTAATAACTTTCCAAACAACTTCTTGAAATCATGGCACTACTCTTTATTTCTCTTCTAAGCTAGATGGTACACCCTACAATCTGTAATTCCACGAGCTATATCGGATCCGCCCTTGACTCGACTGTCAAGCCCCTAATCCGAGTTTGCCATAAGGGTTAAAGTCTCTGTATCTCTACTATACCACATGGTCGTCGCCAGCATTCAATCCCTCTTTTGGGGAAATATAAACCCGTGTCAGCAATCACGATTTTAGGTCATGAGTTTTTTGAACTCATAACTTCTTCGGGAAACCATCTAACTTTTTTAAGCCCAATTTTAGGCTCTTTAAAGCATATCTTCTTTGAGAAGTTATTTCTTTCTTATTTTTCTTCAGGCACCTCATAATAGGGTATGCACACCCAGAATTTCAAGACATATCACAACCTCTCTGATGCCCTTTTTATTATTTCAAAAGGTATTTATTGTCTACCCAAAGGATCTACTAGTTAGACAAAAGTTTATATTTCAAAACAGCTGGAAACCAACCAAATCTCTATTCAACACTTTATCTACGGTGGTCATTCTTTTTAGTCAATAAAGCCATCCCTAAAGGGGAACATGATCACTTATAAAAACAAGTAAAAATACCATTTAATTATCACATAAAATAATGCTATTTGTACATAACAATTCATCAACAGACCCAAGCTTTTAACAATTCATCTAATCAATTCGCAACATGTAAATTTAATGAATTTCATAGCAAAAGAGGAAATTACATATCTCGTGCTCTTATTAACTTCACAAATCTTGATATTTCATGGTCACATAAAAATAATTAGAGTTTAAAACAGCACATCACAATTTATACAATACTTTATTAAATCACAGGGTTTCAATGGATATTCGTCAGCAATCTTGAAATCAATTTTGTATGAATATGCATATACTTTTTAAAATTAGTTTAAAATTAGTAAATTCATGAACATGAGGTTTAGGATAGTCCCATGTACGTTAAGTTCCTTAGTTTGGAGATTGAAACCCTATTCTTATCTCTTTTCTTGGAAATCTTAAACTTAGAGGTTGAATTCTTTATCTTTGGGGAAGAGTTAGGTTTTAGTTGGGAGATAATTTGAGTAATCTTTGGCATATAATACCCTAATGATGATTTAATCTCATGTTATTATGATTGGGCTATGGGGAAAAGACGAGACTGCCCTTGAAAAATTAAATTCACAACTGAAACCCAGTTTTAGAGTCCATCACGTCGTGCTAGAGGGCTCATAACCATAGGTACCATGGTGCAATCGCGGTGACCTACTATTTTTGTGAACCAAACACAACCCAAACCCTATAAAAAAAGTCTAAAACTTTCTCGAGACATGCACTTTACACCCCCAAATATGAAATAACTCCTAAATCTATGTCTTGGGGTCGGGAAGACCAATTTAGAAATCATTGAAATTAAGGTCTTAAAATACGACTATGTCTTTAAATACTTAGGAATATTTCGAGCCATAAGCCCCTTAAGCATGCAATTTAAAGCTGAATTGAGCTAAGAATAGTATGGGGTATTACAGTTTGGGTCCATAAACATAGGAAAGACAGTTGAAATTTAGCCTGAAAGTGCAGGGTTTTATAGTATGAATAGAAACTTTTCCACCTCTCTCTAAACTTCTAATAGTAATATATAGTTTCAATCTAGTTATTCAGGTTAAAAACAATTCAATCTTAGATGACCAGTATTTAGCTATCAGTCATCCAGTTAATTAGATAAGATAGTATGTTTATGCATTCATGCTCAGTACCCGTGTAAATATTTTCAGTAGTTTCAGGTGAAGTGCTGTGCTAATGTAGAGAGTATAGTTGAGAAAGTATTAAAAAAAATATGTCTAAGCTTGAAAATCTGCAGCTGCAGTGCACAAGGTTTAGCAACTCTATCTTAGAAGGTGTTGTATGCCTTACTCCATGTTACAGAATTTTAGCCATGTTGTGATTTAGATGTCTTATTCAGACTATGCCCAAATTCCTTACTCCCTAAAGTGACTAGAACTCTATAGAAAGAGTATCAAGAAATGCTCCAATAGAGTAAAAGTATTCAGCATGAGTTAGTCTGTAAAGTCTGTAATTCAGTTAGTAGTCAGGCAAACAAGTTCATATGGTTTCCCATCATTCCATCTAGTTGTACTATCCAAAGTTTCATGAATATGACTATTCCAAGATAGAAAATCCTAGAAGTAACGAGTTTAGTCCTGTTTAAGTATCATTTCTCAGTGTCAAATCCCAGATATCCAATTACGATTCAGTTTGTAGGTGCCCCGTCCATTGTCTCAACTTTTTCTCGGTATCTTAGTCAAGTCAACATTATTTGAGGGACATAGTGTCCCAAGAGGGAGATGCACTATAAACCCCGAGCTATCATGATCCAAACCTTTTATTTTTTTTCACATAATGAATCCAGTTGGAGTAATGGGTCCTCATAGTTGACTCTCTAGTTCCAATCTCAGCCATAAGCTATGTAGTCAAGGGCTCAGTTCAGTTCACAATATTTAGTTTGTGTATCACATTTTAGACTTATTCATGTTCGCATGTTCCCATTCATACATGTTTGGTAAATGATCTTAGGCTTATTAGTGGTAAATGATCTTAGGCTTATCAGTGTTCTCAACTTAAGGTAACAGTCTTCCTTAGATCTACTCAGTTCTATAATCAGTTACAACTATAATCTTAGTATCAGTTATCATTGCATATTTAGTTCGTATGTATTAATCAGTTCAGTCACGTATTCCATGTATTAGATATTCATGTCCAGCATATAAACTTAGTCAATCAGTAGTCCTCGGCTTAATCATCTTATTCGAGGACAAATGTTCCCAAAGAGGAGATATTGTAACACCTAGTACTTTTACCTAGCTAAATTTATCCCAAAAATATCAAAGACTTACTTTAAATATGAATACACTTTTATACATGTGTAATTTTCAAGATTTTGACTTTTGATTGTGTGGGAAATTCAATAAGCTTTTCATCGATACCAAATTTGCCTAAATTCAACACCCGGACGAAAAGTTAACGCTATTTTAGTAAGACAATGTGCCACTTGGTACTCTAGCGCTTCGCGGAGGAAGCCCAGATGGAATTTGTCATTTTCCAGTGAGACAACATGATACCACCGCATCACGCCACTAAATTTTTTCCTAATTGTCACTTTATAGTGTGTCTCTACGATTATAACGCATTGTATCAAAGGGAAAATTCGCAACAAGTAAGGCACCACGATGGCGCTATGTCACGCCATCAGCCCAGTTCCCAATCGTTAGTTTATAGTGACATGGTGCTAGCACCGCATCGCACCAGTTGCCCAACTTGGGTTTTCAGCGATGAAAATTAAAAACTTTCTAGGGGCCCTAAATACCCTATTATGTCATTTTTCCTCAGTTTATCTTAAGAACAAAATCATTCTCTCTCAAGTGGAATAAATACTAGTTCAATAAATCAAGGTCAAGCCCAAGAAATCCTTTATGAACTTCAAGAATCTCACAAATTAAGGTATGTTAGATGTTCATCTTTGGGTTTCTTTCACCCATAGAGTCTAAGAATCCCTTTTTAAACCTGCAAGATCTCAGATTTATGATTTTCATGTTTGATTTAGACTGAATTCATGTTCATGATATTAGTTGGATTCCAATCCATGATTTAAATTCAAGTTCTTTGAAATTAAATAACATGTGTGATAAATATATGTTTATCTTGATAAACCCTTGAACGTACAAAGTGATTAATACATCCATGATGTTAATTTAGTTTGTAATCCTTGATTATGATAAGATTCATGAAAAATAGAATAGTATTTAGGGGGAACTATATGAATTACATGCTAAACCCTTGAATTTACAATTTAGTATTGTATTCATGATGTTTATGTGATGACCATTATCATGTGAAATACTCATGCTCCCCAAGTATTTTCTAAAATGCCTATGTGAAGTAGATAGAGGAATGATGAGATGTTATTATGAGATCTTAATCATGTACAAGCTTATGCCCTACTAGTGTTTGATAAAATGCTTATGTGAATTGACTAGTGAAGGCATGACATGTTATTATATGATCCCATTTATGTACAAGTTAATGCATTACAAGTGTTTGATGAAATGTCTCTATGAATGAATTATGACCAAGTGAACATTGTTATGTTATTCAAGATATGCTATCGAGTCCTGGTGGTATTTAATTCCCGACAATTTAGCTATTTACCTAGAGCCAGTGTTAGTTATAGAATAGTATCAGTAATGTCACGACCAGTAGTACTCTCAGTCAGTTATAGAACTCAATAGAACTTAGTCAGTTACAGAACTCAGGAAAACTTAGTAAACTCAGTCTTAGTCCAGTCCCATTTAGTATACTCAGTTCAGTGTCTTTCAGTTGGGAGTAGGATTTAGCATCGAGCGAGTGCAGGGATGACAACTTCCCCATTACATAGGCAGAGTAATTAGTAGCAGTCCCTATACTTTAGAACTGCCTAGCCAGTGCAGGATAAGGAGTCACCCATTAGACTAGGCTTGACTACCTCCCAGGTATCACCCGTCCGATTAGACTTGGCTTCGCCCAGGTGTCACCCGTCAGTTAGGCTTGTCATCCTGGTTTTCTAGTGTTAGTACCCATGGCACGGTATTAGCACCCTTCCAACTGGGGTCACAGGTTAGACCCCAATTAGCTCAAATTGGGGCATGTTATTTAGATGATTACCTCCCACAGTTTCAGTTTTAGTTTCGGTCTTTAGTAGGGAACTCAGTTTAGTTCTACAAAATTAGGATTGTCAGACATAGTCAATTTATAACCAGTAATTTAGTTATCAGTAACTCAGATATCAGTTACTCAGTTATTAGAATTCAGTACTTAGCTTCAGAAAAGCTCAGTTACAACATGTATATAAATGCACGGTATTGCATAGTCAGTATTTTCCATAGTTTAGATTATCCATGTACTCTCATGTTTATTTATTCTATATCATTTAGCCAATTATTGTTCGTGTATATAAACCCTTGCATTCAGCCTTACCTCATCTAGCATACCAGTACATTCCTACGTACTGATGCATACTTTCTTGTGCTATGATATTTCATATCATAGGTTCGGACGCTCAGGTTCCCAACCACGTATAGTAGATTCAAATTCACCTAGCAGTAGTAGATTTAGCAGTGAGTCATCATCATTTGAGGATATTCTATTATTTTATATTTTCAGTAGATATAGTAGTTCAGTAGATTGAGTTAGTTGGGGGATTGCTCCATCAACTCCACTTTCAGATAGATTCAGATAGAGGCTTTTCAGACTAGATTTTCAGATAGTATTCAGTTTTACAAATGTTATATTTTATCAGTATTTTAGATGTTTTGAACCTTACGGTATTTCAGCCTATTTTTTGTATAAATTATAGTATTATTATTCAGTGCTCGCAGCCGATATCATTCATGGGTACCGTGTGACAACTAGGGGATAGTCCCAGGTCATTATAATAGCCATATGTTCAACTCCCTTATTACTCACAATGGAGCGCACCAATGCCCCAGAGTCACCCTCCAACTCCACAACATATCAAAGCCATTCTTGGCCTGATGTTGGATCCAAGTCAAATAAGAAGAAGAGGCAGAAGCCTATTGATAATTTCACCCTAATTGGAGAATCATATGCTAATCTGTTCTAAAGATTAGTAATGGGGAATGATTACTCCTCTTCTTGGGTATACTTCTGGTCTGCATTCAAGAAATTTTGATCCTCATGTACGATTTGCATATCATTCTGATGTTCAAGGTCATAGTATTGAGGATTGTCGTGCTGTGAAAGCAAAAAATGAAAGGATTATTCAAGAAAAATTAATTATAGTGCAAAACAGTTGCACTGTGAGTGTCCACGAAATCCTTTAACAACTTATAATAATGCACAATACATGGGAAGCAATGATTTAAGCATGGGGATCCAGAACCTATCTATTAAAGGAAATATGCTGGACAGTGGTGGAAACTTTAGTCATGCTGATATGCCAACCAGTGGCTAAGATGTCAAGCTCAGCAATTGGGAAGATATTCCTCTCCTTACTTAAAAGAAGTTTCGGTAGTTTGTTTTGTTTTTCTTTCTATTTTTCAAATTTTTTCAGGGTTGTAGTTTGGAATCTATCTTGTTTTGTTTCTCTGTCATCTTTATTTAAACCCTTCTATCTTTTATTTTAATGAAATGTGGTGTTCTTGTTGTTTTATTTTATTTTAAGTTGTTTGTTTTTTTCCTTTACACAATTTATTTTATGTTGGTTCTAGTGCTATAACATACTAGTGGAATTTTCAACTAGATCTTAAAATCCAGTTTAAGCATGAACTTTGAATCAAAGGGCTAAAGTTAGAAAAAAGGTATTTGAGAAATTGATAGAGTGTTAACACATTTGGTGACCATGTTGAAATCTTCTTTCAAAATTAAGGCAATTATTTTGAGAATCACTAGAATAACTTGGTCATCAATTGAAAAGCATATCCCAATTAGGTCAAATAGTGGACGGGTAATCCCTATATAAAGAGAAACAAGAAGATAATTAGCTCCATGAGAGCATTGATCATTCGATGTGAGAGATGTACAAAAAAAGGTGGAGTTGTATGTTTGATAAAGGTAGAGGAAGAAGTAGCACACATGCTCAATTAAAGTTAATGCTGTAAAAGATGTCATAAATGATCTTCATCTTTTACTTTCATATTGCATGATATGTACTTGTATTTTCAAGGATTGATATGATGAAGGAATTTTATTCTGCCATACAAACATCGTATCATCCTTTGTTTACCTCATTTGAGTTTTAGTTTTATTTTCTTTCATACCCTCTTTTGGAATCAAGATAGAGTCAACAAAGTTAAAAAAAGTGTCAAGTAAAAGAACAGTCCAAAAAAAGAGAAAAAGAAAAGAAATAGTGTGTCAAAAAGAAAGAAAGAGAAGAGTATCAAGAAAAATAGAGTCAGAAAAGGTCCCAAAGAGAAAAAAAAGAGTCAATAAAGGAAACAAATCAAAATCAGGCAAAAGAACAAATTGTCGAAACTACGTATGACCTGATTCTCCTCTCTCGGGGGTGAGATACGTAGGTTGCCCTACTCTGGGCTCGGTCACACTAAATAAAATTTTTTAAACTACCCAGACAAAAGAAACTGGGGCATGAGTTAATATTCTTTATTTGAGTTGATTGAAAAAGATTGCAAGTCCCACACCACTTCAAGTGTCATGTAGGCCTCATGTCATCCTTTCTTTCTAACCTTATCAGAATGCCAAATTACAACCAAAGAAAGACCTTCTAATCAATCTTTGAGAATGATAAGTCTAAGCATGCAATGCATATGATGATGCATTTTGGGAACTACTTGTCTTTCTCAAAATAAGAAATCATGAGAGAAATAAAAATGAGAGAGTCTTATCGGTGAAAACCTTAGCAGGCACCATAAGATGATGGTAAGCTGAGAGAGATAAAAATTGGAGTTTTATTGGTGAAAACCTTTACGAGCACCATAAGACAATAGTGAGTTAAGAGAAATAAAAATAAGAGTCTTATTGGTGAAAACACTCACATACACCATAAGGCAATGGTGAGCGGAGAAAAAGAAAATAAGAGAGGTTTGATGGCAAAAACCCTTCAAGACGTCACTAGTCGAATGAGGTCTCTGAATGCAATTGGCCCAAGGAAGCAACTCAGTTTTAGGGATATTTGGTGGTAAGTTTGAATTGAAAGATCAGGCATCTTAATCCAAAATGCTTAGCATAATCATTAGAATTGATTGTCATTTTGAAATAAACTTTTCTTTCCTTTATTTTCAAAAGGGACAAACAATGTCTTTTCTTTCTTCTTTTTATTTTTATTTTTGTCCTTTTGAGTCTGTCATTCGAACAAAAATCATTTTTCTCATGTATTTGATTCAAGTCATGTCAAAATAAGTGAGAAAAGATCTTAAAACTTGTTACCAAGTTCTTTAATTTACAAAGCAAGACAAAAGGCTAGTACATAAAAGAAATATGACTGTGAGTTGACACAAGGCATACAGAAAATTTTGTCAACATACAAGTCTGGGAATTCATTGAAACACCAAGATTTAAAGAGGGTTACTGTGTTTGTTTTAGAGCCACTGTTAATATTCTGAGTTTGGACCAATGGTGCAACAAGGAAATCATAAATGCCAATGATTGGAAGCAAGATTTAAATATGACAAGTGCAATGGCAATTGCCTTAAAAGTTAAAGCCACAAACCATCCACCCTGTTTTAAACTCATAAGTTTTCTTTGTTGAAATAAGAATAGTTGCTACCTTATAATCAAAGGCTTCAAAGTGCAAATATCAAGATATGTAGTTTCTCATTTCTACAAATATAAGATCAGTGTTGCTGTACAGGTTTGGTAATCATAATTATGGTGAAAATCATCATCTTGTACCCTTAAGAGACACACTCTCTAATTGGGGTCTTTCATGTCTCATGGCTATGATGTGCATTTCCAAATTTGAACCATTAATTCAAAAAGATGCATTTTAGTTAGAATCTTTCACTTTCACTCTGAAGAGAGGGACTTGTTGGTCTTCGTCTTTTAACTTTATCCTCAAAAGGTTCATTTGTTGATCAAAATCTTGATTAATCTTTGCATTATGCATTGTTACATGTTGTTGTGATTGGGTTTGACACCTGTAAAAGATTTTGATGATAAATTGGGGCAAAAAGAAAATTTAATTCCTATTATTTGAAACGATATTTTAGGACCCTCCTATAAAATGACTTTATTTTTCTAGAAAATGGAATCTTTCTTTATCATAATCTTTGTGTGGGATAATTTTTGTTCTAGTTTTGGTTTTAATTTCACAAGCTGTCCTTGAGAACAAGGTGATAAAATTGCAAGTCAGGAGCCCGCATGGAGAACAGGGTGATTAACTAGCAAGTTAGGAGCCTTCTTGGAGAACTGGGTGATGAAATTTCATGTCAGGAGCCTGCCTGAAGAACAATGTGTTGAAATGGAAAGTCAAGAGCTCTCCTGGAGAACAGGGTGATGAAATTGCAAGTTAGGAGCCCGCATGGAGAATAGGGTATGTAATTGTAAGTCAGGAGCCCTCCTGGAGAATAGGGAAATGAAATTGCAAGTTTAAAGCTTTCCTGGAGTACAGGGTGATGAAATTAAATGTTAGGAGCCCGCCTGGAGAATAGGGTGATGAAATTGAAAGTCAGGAGCCCACCAGGAGAACAGGGTGATGAAATTGAAAGTCAGGAGCCAGCATGGAAAAGAGGGTGATGAAATTAGATGTTAGAAGCCCGCCTTAAAAATAGGGTGTTGAAATGGAAAGTCAGGAGCCCGCCTGGAGAACAGGGTGATGAAATGGCAAGTCAGTAGCCCACCTGAAAAATAGGGTGATGAAATTACAAGTCAGGAGCCCGCCTAGAGAACAACATGATGAAATTGCAAGTCAGGTGCCTTCCTGGAGAACAGGGTGATGAAATGGCAAGTCAGGAACCCACATGAAGAATAGGGTGATAAAATGGAAAGTCAGGAGATCAGCTGGAGAACAAGGTAATGAAATGGCAAGTCAAGAGCCTGGCTGGAGAACAGGGTGATGAAATGGCTAGTTAGGAGCCCAATTGGAGAATAAAGTGATGAAATTGCAAGTCAGGAGTCTGACTGGAGAACAGGGTGATGAAATGGCTAGTTAGGAGCTCAATTGGAGAATAAAGTAATAAAATTGCAAGTCAGGAGCCCGCCTGGAGAATAGGGTGATGAAATTGCAATTTAGGAGCCTACCTGGTGAAAAGGGCGATGAAATTACAAGTTAGGAGCCCACCTGGAGAAAAGGGTGATGAAATGGCAAGTCAGGAATCCACCGGGAGAATTACGTGATGAAATTGTAAGTCAAGAGCCTACTTGAAGAACAGGGTAATGAAATGGCAAATTAGAAGCCCGCCTTGAGAACATGGTGATCAAATTACAATTCAGGAGCCTTCCTGGAGAATAGGGAGATGAAATAGTAGTCAGGAGCCCACTTGGAGAACAGAATGATGAAATTGCTAGTTGGGAGCCCACCTGAAGAATTGGGTGATGGAATTGAAAATCAAAACATTAAAAAATTGCAAGTTAGGAGCCCGCCTGGAGAACAGGGTGAAGAAATTAAAAGTCAAGCAACAAGGTGAAGAAATTATAAGTTAAGAGGCCGCCTGAAGAATAGGGTGGAGATTTTCAAATTCAGCATCAAGGTTCACAAGTACCACCGATAGAACATGGTTTATTTGTGAGTTCATCTCCAACATTAAATTTTGTATGGAGAAATAAAGTATTCTCAAGTTCAATACAAAAATGATCAGAACTCAATTCAAGAGTCCAGAAAAGCTACATAGATAGGACTTTTGTAATTAAAGTTATGTTTGTTAATTTGTAATTTTTATTTTGATGTAATGGCATAGCCGCAGACCAGAACCTCGGTGGGACCTCATCGACTCTTCAACTCGGTATCTTCCCCCTCCATGTCAACCCTGAAACTACTTGTGCTTTATATCCCACATAACTTGAGATGAGTATAATGCCATCAAGACCCGGTTGCCTTTCTTATATCTATTTCTTCCTTTGAATAATGGTCTGGTCAAGATTCTGTCTCGTTGTTTACTTCTTTGTATGAAAATACTTTTTATTTAAATCCAAAGAGGGGCATGATGTATACACGTAATTTTGTCCCTCTCGAGAGCCGAATTTACTTGTTTATCCTTACTTTATTATGCATCCCACCCCATTCTATAATTCTTCCATAAAAAGCCAAAAATAACAAATTTCCAACAACTTTGACTCCTCACCCTAACAAATAAAGAACCCAACCAATAAAAATTAACTACTTACCTTATCCTAACCACTCACCCACCCACGTGTCCACCCACCCTACCCCACTCACATTTTCCCCATTACTTTTTCCATAACAAAATCGACAACAAATATATACACACACTCACATGGGACCCACAAAGGATATAGACTCTCACCCTTACAATTCACTCTTACACACAACAATATTCATATAATAGTAATGAAACACACATAGAAAACTTTACTCTTACAATAATATACACACATACTCTCACACGGAGGAGGGATTTCTATCGAATTCATAGAATACGCACACACATACCTCAATCAAATACACACACATAATACTACATACACACCACTAAAAAGGGAGAGAGATTGGGGAAAATAGTAAGAAAGAGAGAGAAAATAAGATTCCAGTGAGAGGAGGAAATTGAGAGAAGAAAATATGCGAGAAACAGAGAAAAACTGACACAAACTAAAATTCTCAATAATTTTTTGCCGGAGAGGATGCCATCGCACCAACTATACCATTTTTCTCTGATTCACATTGTCTTCGAGCTAGTCGGAGCTCTGGAAAAGTGAAAACTATGAAGCCCAACTCTAATCCGACCAAATTTGACCAATTTCAATCCAATTCCGACAAGGTCTACCATAAAATAATTGAAATAGTGATGAAATATGCAAATTTGGTATGGATTTGGCCACACTTCATGGTTTCCGATTTGAATCGATGAAAAATAAAATGAAAGGGGCTATATCGAAGTTGGCGAGTTCGTTATTGAAGTTCGAGTCGAGGACTTTGGATCCAGATTTCATCTTTTCATTCTAATAACATTTGAGTTTGAAACTGTCAAATTGAGGTCCAATTCTACTCCTTCCATCTTTTTATTTTATTGTTGGTGATATTTGGTGTATTGGATTGAACATTGTTTGTTGGTTGGTTGATCCTTGTTGTCGATGAATACTTTTTTGTTTTAACGCGATGTTGATTTACTTGATTATGGATTATGATGAAATGATATCTCAATTGGAAATAAGTGGGACAAAATTTGAAAATTTTATAAAAGGTGACTATTGTTTAGTTAGATTCATCAATTATTGTTGGATTTGCTATGGATGTTGCATATTGTTGAAAATGATAGTGTCCCATTAGCCCATCAAATGGGTAGACAAATACTAAGTTTGGTAGGTAAATTATAGAAGTAGCCGATTGTGGAATGATTGAAGGTTTGTGCTTGATATTGTTTCATCTTTGTTGCTTGAAATTAGAAAATATTTTCGTTGAGCCGGGAAATTCCCCGAAGCCATTTGTACTTATTCACAGGGGTATGCCCCAAAGTTTTCTTTTACGTGAAGTAAGTTCATGATTAAGGCCCGAGGAATCAGGTAGAGCATAGTTTAGGGCTAGTATAGGTTAGCGTAGCTTTATTTTAATATTTTTATTTAGGACTGTAATAATTGGACTGGACACTATTCCTAGACTTATTTTGGTTTGGTTTGTTTATTTGTCTATTTTGGTGTGTTTTGTTGGTTTATACATTTTATAGTGTCTACTAGCCGATATACTCAAAGAAGTGACTATGGTCGAACCACAGAATCGAAGGCTTCCTAACACCTTTCACTCGGTCAACAAATTTCTTAACCAAAATCTTTGTTTGTGGATCATTTTCTGGAGTCAAATTGTTCTAAAAAAGGATTTTCAAAGATGACTTGGCTCTCCGGATTTATGTCAAGAGGCGACTCTGAATTCAAATGAAAAAGAATCCTTTACGAAACAAATTTATATTTATCACTAAATAATAAAATCATTTTTCAACTTAAAATTAAATCTTTTTTTGGCAAAAAAGGGGTATGACACCATGCCCTTTGTGGTATATATCACATAGAAAATGTTTTCCATCTTATTAGTGAAAATTTGAGAATATTCCTCAACTTTAGAACTAGTGAAACTAGGAGAATTCAATTTTATGAATTGGCCAACATAATGGCCTCGAATGGTGGAGAAATAGAAGCAACCTGCTCAGCCTAAGAAGACACTAACTGGGTGAGCAAATAAATTGATTAGTGAAACTTAACCTTAGACACATTAACTCGAGGTTCCTGAAGAGGAATAGAGGAGTCAGTGGAGCTCCCTCATGGCAATCAGAAGCAATGATCCTTGATCTGGTTTGAACTCCTGGAGTAGGATGAGATCCATTCACATTGTCCTCAGATGGGATAGAAGAGTTCCCACGATATTAGATCTTCTTGTATGCATGATCAAAAGGCGAACAAATGGGAATTAGAGAGATTCAAGATCTTAGACTCTATAGCTTGAAATAGAACAACAAGAAAGGGAAATATTTTTAAATTCCTTATATCCTCTCCTTTATAAATGTAGCACGTTACATACTCATAAAAGAGACTCTATGTGACATGAATTTATTGGACACTCAATGACACCAAACCTGACTTTGATGCCATCTTTGTCATTACCGAAACCAGGGCCAGGCCGTGATGGGTATCTTAAGTTCCACGAGGACTGAAGAATACTCATTGTACCTAACCAAACCAAATACATCATCCCCTAAGGTAAGATGAATTCCTAACATATAACAAGATTGCATGCTATAAGTTTAACTAAGTTCAAAACATGTTTTGACCTCGTGGACCCTATTTAACCGCGACCAAGGTACTATTAATATCCCCCTTGATCACAAAATTGACCATTTTCAATCCCCTTTGAGCCCTAGAAGCTCTAATATAATAGATTAACTTTAAATTAATTCTTTGGGGTGAGTTAGAAGATTTATTAACATATATTTTTGTGATTAATAATGTATTTAAGGTATGAATCTTCATTTTCAAGCTTTAATTTCTTTATTATTTGACCAAAACCCCAAATTCCTTGAGGGCTTGATATTATCCAAAATATGCTTGGTTTGTACCTAATTATTGAGGGTTATTATTCAAAAATGATAGTTGAACATTGGGTAGATCTTGGAAACATGTTTTTTATAAGTGGAACCCACTTGGGGTTTTCGGTATTGTTTTTGGACCTGCTGCACAATGCTGCAATATGAATATTGTTGTTCTCGTAATGATGAGTAGAATATGTTTTTGATAGCTTGGATCCATAAAGAAGCTTCTTGGAAGAAAAAGAAAAGATTGAACAGATTGTTGAGAATTCTTCAAATTTGAGGTAGGCCAGGCTTACTCGTTGTTAGATTGAGATATGTTTTGATATAATTGGGATATCTTGTTAGATTGGGATGATTTTTATATATTGGTTTGATGAAATGCAAGACTTGGGTTAGTTGTACCAATTAAGCTAAGTAGATTTTAGAAGTTGAAAAACTTGACTTCTTTCCCATTATATTAGGTGGAATAGACTTCATTACTCATGTTTTACACTAGAATGCCTTAGAATACTCAACCTTAGATATAATGCTATAGTTGCTCATAATTAGAGTAAATTGGACTTAGTATCTTATACTAGGAAAGGTGGCCTTGGTTTCAATGGACTCTATGAAAGTTCTTGAGTGTGAATATCTACCTTAGGGCTTATGGTGGCTTGCCATACATCTAAGAGTTAGTTTATAATGTTTACTTCATGATTTTTGTTTTGCACTTGGAGTAATATATTCAATTTGTGGATATCTGATTTAATTAAGGGTAAAAGCTGTAACGTTAAGGTGTTAAAGACCATTTGAAATTGTCTTTTTGATGCCTTTGCATTAGGCTTGAATTAAAGGCCAATCATGGCTTAATGATTAGCCAATCATTTGGCACTCACTACAAAATGTTAGTTTTAGTAATATGTTATATTATATAATATTCGTTCCTCATATTTTTGCCTATAATAACATTATTTATTTTGGGCATTAGTATTAAAGTAAAATAAACAATGATTTCTTTATGATATACGGTGGACTAATTTAATAGGCTAATTCTTGGTTAACAATGATTAATTGGAAATAGTATGTTATTGTAATTATCTATTGTATGAGATAACAAACGTGCTATTAAATGAGATCTTGTCTATAATATGGTCTAAGCCATAAATGATATTATTGACCTTACTTTCAATAAGCTATAGATCATGTCATGCTTTAGCCATTGCCCACACTAATGATAAATTATCTTTAGGTCAATATTTGGCCAATGTATATGCTACTAGAGGACAATTGTTTATGATATCATTTATGGTTATGCCCATGGATTAAGCAAATAGATTATGAACTTGTAATGATGAATACTTGATAATTCTCATGAGTTAACTGTTATTTAGGGTAGTGTTGGTACGTTAACTACACTATTACCCAAGTATGATCATGCTTAATAATTATGCTAATAAATAATATTGGAAATCTTCCTTATTATAAATACTAGAATGATGATTTTAATAGTGTTGCAAGGCATGCTGATTGACTATACGTAAAGATGCTTGATAGATTATATTTTAACTTATGTGATGCTTTTGTCTAGTAACCAAACTAGTGATTATACTAGAAAGCCTTTTTGTTGCTAATATTATGAGTCATGATACTAAGGGTTCTAAATGGTATATTTACTGACCACATGAGAAGCTATACTGCCAACTATGTTGAACCCGTTAATACTTGTAATATTTATTCTCTCTCTCTATATATTCATATAATTATGGATAAATTATTCTCGATGACGAACGATGAGATATAAAAGTATGCTTCTTCTTACTTCTCTTTTACTTTATCCTTAGTGGGGCTATTTATTTACTTTGGCCCTATGGGGATTGAAATTTTGTCCTCGTGAGGCTTGTCATTCACTTACTTGTCATTTACTTTAGCCCTTTTGAGGCTTGTTTTTTATTATTGATATATTGATGTGATAATGATACCCGATAAGACTATAGAATATTATGATGTTATTATGATACTTGGAAAGGACGAAGGATAAAATAATGAGATAATGATACCCTATATGGCCAGATGATATTATGATGATATATTGATGCCTGGTAAGAATGGAGGACACTATGGTTATGATATCAATACTTGATTTGAGTCCGAAGGATATGATTATGATATTGGTATCCAGTTTGAGTCCGGAGGATATGATTATGATATTGATACCCGATTCGAGTTTGAAGGATATGATTAGGATATTGATACTTGGTTTGAGTCTGGAGGATGTTATTATGATATTGATACTCAATTTGAGTCTAGAGGATAGGATGATGATATAAGGCTGCCCGATAAGGCCAGAGGATATGATTATTGATGTGCCTCTTTATGCACCTACCGATTGAATCCGACTAGAACTATGTATGGATATTATATATTTATTTATGTTATTGTGTGGTTGGCTATACTATTGATATTAGAGATGCTAGTTATAGAATTCTAATGAGCTAAGCTATAAAGTAGTATAGTTGTTTATTTAAGGATGAAAAATGCTTAGTGGTGGATATTACTTAAGCGGTTAATAGAGACTAGTGGATTTGTGAACCCTAGTGATAAAGAGGAGTCATGGCATTGATGTTTATTAATACAGATGATTATTTTTCTATGGTGGTTAGAGATAATGGGTTTAGTGATGGTGATGATTAGTTGCTATTGATGGCTAAGTTATGATGGTGATTAGTTGTTTAATGAGTATTTGTGGATTAATGATGCTAGTTAATAAAAGATGTTAGTTGAGTTAATAATAGGCGTACTCATGATGATTAGTGGCCTTTTGTTAAATGGTGACTAGTGGGATTATGTTGGCTAGAAATGAATATTGGTTAATTAGAGTATATAGTCTAGTGGTGAATCTTGACTAGATGCTACTTTTGGCTAGTGAGTAAATAATGGTTAATCGTTGTTCCTTGAATAGTGGCTAAGTGATGAATAGTGGGTGGATAATAATTAGAGGTTATATGATGATTAGTAAGTAATTGACTTAGTAATAAGCGTTGGCTAGCTAATAATAAGTGAATATGATGTAATAATGAGATAGGTGCCTATATTGTGGTGTGATTAAGGTTACGGGTATATTGGTATGTGTTATTCAATTATGATTATTGGTGATGATTATGAATATTGGCAAATAGCCATTTGATGAAAATTATAGAAAACTATGGATAATGAGAAAGTTGGTTATATACATATATATTGACGATTTGATTCTTTACTTTATGCTTTCTTCAGTGTATTCTTCAGTGGTATGAAATGTCGTGATGGGTTTTTTACTTTATGCACTAGTTGGTGTAGGGCGCCAACTTCTTTTTAACTTGTGTTTGCTTGTGATTGCACTTGTGTTGCTTTATGATTTTGAATCATTTATTCCTTATGCTCGATGATATTTGCATTCATTGATACCTTATATTATATTTTTATATACAATTTTTCATTATATTGTTATATACAATTTTTCATACTTGTTATTTGTGGCCTTATTTGCATGCGTTAATGCCTTATGTTATACTCTTATTTTGATTTGCTTACTTATTATATACAGTAATGATAGTGATGATTCAGGTTTGATATTATACCTTGACATAGTCTTGATTATCTTGCACTTTATCATTCTTATATCATGATTTAGCTCTGTCGGCCGATGATGCCTATTGAGTACCCGTTGTTTTGGTACTCATATTACACTTCTGTACCTTTTTAGTGTAGATTCGTGTATTAGCTATCGCTATTAATCATGGTTCATACAACAATAGATTTTTGAAAATAGGGTGAGCTCTTGGAGTTTGAGTCACGCGATTTCCTTCCATATTTTGCATTCAGTCTTTAGTATCCGAGATAGATGTATTAAATATTCTAGACTTGGAGTTGTATTAATACTATTAGTTGCTCTTGTACTAGATTTACCAGGTTTTGGGATTGTATCTCATTTGACAGTTATTTTATCTAGAACCCTTATGTTTTACAATTGATGTCCTTGGATTTACCCTATGTTGGGCCTTTCGTACATAATTAACCCATTGCATTAGCTTTGAGTTATGGTATTTGCTTACCTACTTGTCAGAATTGGTAGGTGCCATCATGACTAATAAATCAGGTTATGAAAGGATATTAAGAGTAAAGATGCCAAACTTGGTATATGGGGGGGAATTTTCAGATGTCTTTCTTGATCACTTCTTTTCTCAGGAATTGAGAGAGGCCAAAGTCGAGGATTTTGTGAATTTGAAGCAAGTCAAGATGATTTTGAAGAAGCATGCTATAAATATTCATTTGTCTTGTTATTCTCTCAAGTTACAAAATGAGAAAGTTTTCTACCGGCCTTTCTAGTTACTTTGTACTTAAGTGCAAAGGTGCTATGCTGAATATCAACATAGGCATATCTAGGTTAGTGATTTATATGCAACAAGTAGAGGATGAGAAAAAGAAATAGGCCATGGCAGAAGAAAGGCAGAGTAAAAAGGATAAGCATGTGGATAAGGATACGAGTCAGCAATATAGTGGTAAAGGGGCAAATAATGGTTGAAGAAGAAATCCTGGGTTACTTCTCATCTATCAGCTAGTGCTTCAGTCCCCAAACCTTCAAGTAATCAGTGATTTTAGTCTAGCAATAACCGTAGGGTGCAAAGTGTCTAGTTTCAGGCCAGTGTATCTCAGTCGACACCAGCTTACCCTCCTTTCCATGATTGTGGGAATCTTCATTGTGGCTTTTGTCATTTGGGAAGTAATTTGTGCTTTGGATGTGGTCAGCTAGGTCATAGACAATGGGACTATTAACATCCTAAAAACCTAAGCCAATATTAGAACCATGCTTCAAGTATAGGAAAAATCAAAAATTATATTTTGATAGTTTTATTAGTGATTCATATACATATTAAAGTCACAAATAGCTCCTAGCTTATAGAAAAGTAAAAACATCCCTTAGAGATTAAATTCTTGAGAAGAATATAACTATAGTCAGCTTCAAATGAGAATAACCTTTGCATTTCTAAGAATTTTTTATATAAATACTCACCAACTGATATAATTGAATTAACTTTCCAATGATACGAATTTTGCCTTAATTCGCTATCGGAGTGAAAAGTTATGGCAAAATTATTGAAGCATTGTTAAAGTTTCCTATTGATAACAATTCGATATCAGACATAATGGGTCTTCAGATGGAGTTGTTACCATGGAAAAAGGGGACTAAATTTGAATTCCTTACCATGACTAAAGTAACAACTCATGGCCATATATAATGAGTCATTCCCAGAGTCGTCGAGATTGCTTCCAGGAGTTTTTTAGATCGTTTCTAAGGTTTTTTTTTGGTCTTTTCTCACTCTTTTAACCCAAAAACAATATCGTTTAAGATATTCTAAGGCTTAATATAAATACTAAAAAAAATCTAAATCTCTAATCGTCAATACAAAAATTAAATTACTTAAGAAAAATACTATTTTCCACTCCTCCAAAGAAAGAAATTAGAGTTCTTCATTTACAAGTTCAAATCCCCACAACTTCAATTCAAGAATCAAAAGTAACCAGCTATGTGGGTATTCAATGAGGATCTCCTTTCATCGTCATGCCCAAATTATTATTTTCTTCATGAAATTTATGATTTCCATAAACTAGGGATTTTATTCAAATTATTATTCTAAGCTTAAATTCAATCCCCCATGATATAATTTTTACTCATAAGCATGTTTTAGTGATTATTCATGATTTCATAGGCCCTTATCATACCATTATGCTATTCTCCTGTCCTTGAATGATTTACATGGTATTACTCCAAATTTAAAGCATATGTCAAGCTATGAATGATGTATCCATTTTTAAGACTTCTCAATCCTCAAGCTTAATTTTCTTCACGTTTTGGGTTCTAGGTCAAATATGAATTTTCCCTAATTTCTTTAGTTTGTTTTATAATTAAACCACGAATACATGTTTTCCCATTAGAATAGAATTTATCCATGTTCAAAATCATGAATTCCCTTCTTATGAAAAGTTGTTGCATTTTTTGGATCAAATTATAAATTTCCTCTTAATGACATTAACATTATCAGGAATAGAGCTGGTGGGTCATGAACACCCGATACCTAATGATATATGCATATATCAGTTTTCATGTCCTTGACCACTTCAAATTATTAACAATTGATACTTTCAAAATTATATCATGATGAGCAATTTAATTTATCCTTCAGTATCATTCAGTTTGGAGTCATATATAGCACCGAGTGAATGCATAGATGATGGCTCCCCCGTTAGTTAGAGGCCATTAGTAGTAGTCCTTAAGTTCGAGAACTACATCACCACCGTAGGTTATAAGGGGTCACCCGTAAGTTAAGAACTGACACCCTAGTTCTTCGAAACATCTATTTAGTAGGTCCATGCTAGCTAGTGTTGGCCTTGGCAAGGTACTAGTACCCTTCCTACTGGGGTTACAGGTGGACCTTGATATGCTCAGATAGGGGTATGTTAGTTATTATTAGCTCCCACAATCCTTAGATTATATTTCAGTTCTAGATTTTGTATGACCTTGTAATCAGTTTATTTAGTATTCATCAGTTACAAGTTTATTACTTGGTCATTGCATCAGTTCAGATTCCACAATTTCAGTCCTAGTGTTCATACATGACCCTAATATAGTTTAACAAAATATTCAACTTTAACTTGAGACTACTTGTAGTATTCATGTTTTTACCATTTCCTAATTAAAAGAAATGTTTTAGATTATGATTTATAAATTTTAGTATGCCTTACAGCTTTTATGTACAAATATGTTTTAAATTCATAATTCAACAAATGGCTTATGTCCTCAGTTTGTAAAGAATATTTTAAGTATTTTCATGACTTGTGAATATCTCACCTACTCAATACATTCCAAAATATTGATTGCACACCTCAGCTTCCTACATTTATCATATGATGCAGATTCTAGTGCTTTCTCTCAGGATCATACTCAGGCAGATCACAACATTCAACTAGCAGGTAATGAGTTTTTTTTTATTATGATGACTCACGTCGGTTTCAATTCTTATATTTTATTTTATTATTTATATGTATTGATTATGTATAGCTGGAGGTCATTTTTCGATTACCTATTGTCAGTATTAGTAGAGGTTTCATTGATGGTCAGTCAGAGTCATTGTAAATAGTTTAAGTTCCTTTTTCTTTTAGATTACAGTGTTGTAAACCTTGAACAGTAATGTATTAAACCAAATTTTCTCATGATTATGATTTTTCTCTATCAATTTAGCTTTTATATATGTTTTAATCAGTTACTCAAGTAATACGCTAGTACCATGGGTTAGATGGGGATCACTTATGGTTCTAAGTATTGTTTTACGACTTTGGGGTAGTCTCTTTGGTCATGAAAAACTCGGTATCAAAGCACAAGGTTCAAGTGTCCTAGGGTGTCTATGAAGCCGTGTCTTGTGGAATCTTGCGGAACGGTACAACGACGCCTGTACTTTTCTTCTAGAGGCTACAAAACATTTACAAAATGTTTATTTTTTTAAATCTCAGATCATGCATTAGAGATGTTCTCTAAGATACTTATACAGATTCTTAAATTTCTCCATTCATGTCAATTCTACCTTATTTTTGAGGTAAGATAAATAGTTAAGCTTAAATTTTCATAGATAGAGTTTTCTTAGATAGTTCACACAAATAGTTATGAGATTTCACGCAGGCTTAAAATGATCCCATTAGTGCTTTTAAGTTCCAGATTTGAAAGATTTCATTCTTATTTATGAAAATCGTGCATTGAGGTAAGTCAGATGTGCCCTTAGATTCCTTCTCAGAATTTTATGGTAGCAAGACCCAAAATTAGAAGCATAAGCTTAGAAGTGTAGCAGTAGTGAAGTAGGGATATTGTTTATCCATATTTAGTAGATTATATATTTATGGGTCCAGAATGGTGTTTTATAGGTTTTATAATAACATTGAGAGAGATTTACCAGTTAAGGGAGACTTAGAGTATGTTAGTCTTTTAGTCAGGATAGAGATTAGGTAGCAACTAGAAAGATAGATAATCTTGTTAAGCTTGAGTATGTTCATAAAATTTTGTGTGAATTATTGTCTCATGAATCCTATCCAGTAGTAGTAAGTGGATATTAGTACATAAGAAGTTGTGTGGCTATCCATGTTTAGTGTTAGATTTTAAGATTGAATTGTTGATAATCAAGTTAATAGAGAAAGCGGGTTGGAATTATGAAAGGAAAAGGTGTCTATTGTAGGTATTGAGATACTCTAGAATATTTTAAGTTAGTAAGTGTTTAAGTTAATATATGATGAATACTGGGGATATATAAAGTTAAGAGTTGTATCTCAGTAGGAAGTACTAGCAGTCGATTTTATACTCTCAGGTATAGTCTTTCAGGAGGAGTTTAGTATTTACATGTACTAATTATATCCCGAGCTCTACAGTAGAGTGATTGCAGTTCAGTTTAGAGTTTATTGTTGAGGTTTATATACTTAGAATGATATATTTAATCTATGGGGGAGATGATAGAACACAAAACCAAACCAGTTTATGCAATTATAGTAATAATGCAAATGAGTTATAAAAGAATACTAGGGGAGAAAGATACTTGACCCACTCTCTTCTCAGTATAATTTTTTTTACATTTTAGTAATTACGACACTCTACTTATGCCTTACAAGTCAACTCTATGATCGTAGCTCATATTCATGCACTTTATACAGAATTATGTCCACTCCTAGTTCCTAGTATATGAAGCGATAGTTCACTCAAAAGTGTGACTCATATTCCTTGCATTTATAAATGCCAACCTCAAGTCATGTAGCTTATGATTAATGTAGTCATGGTTTATAGTATGTTCAGTTCCAGGTATTCATGATACATCTTTAGTGATATCACACTATGTCATGTATGATCTCAAATCAGATCTCTTGAACATGTTTATTCTGGTTACATTTTGCTCCTTAGGCTTCAGTGATGTGCCAAATTCATGAAAATCTTTAATTGAAGATTTCAGAATTTCCTTCATATAAGAGACCCTCATGTTCTAGTTCTTTAGTGATCCTTCTTATGCTTAGATAGGGATATTGTTGGCAATTAAGTTATAGACTTGATTGATCTATTGATATTCCTTCAGATGATGGCTTATGGTGGTTAGTGACTCTTTTACCAAAACTTAAGGTTGATTTCTTAAGGTGGCAATAAGAAGTGTATATTTAGGGGTGATATCTCTAAGTGAATATAGAATATAGTAGTTTTATGGTTAAGACTAATGTATTCTTTTAACTAGTGGATCTCTGAGTTATGTTGGATAGAGTGAGATCATTCGGTTAGGCTAGACATAGCTTTTAGTAGTCATATGTACTATACCTGTAAGAAATTTAGAAGTTTCGTCTAGCTAAAGGTGGTATGTCTGTAAAAAGGAATCATGGATGAGAAATATTGCTAAGTAGAAGTTGTCATTCTTTTTGCTAAAATCACAGTATTCCTATCCTTTCTTTTGACCTAAGATACTCTTATTTCATTATAGGTAGCTTCAGACCAGAGGTTTCTTATGTTGAACTCTAAGTCGTTCCTATTCTATGATCTTATACTAGTAGACTTATACACTCAAACCATGTTATAATCCCTATTCAGATATCTTACTCAGATTATTCTATAATTCTTTTCTCCCTAATGTTATTAGAACCTCTGATAAGGAGTGTTGAAGGTAGAAAATATTCCTTTCCTAAAGATATATATATTCTTTTCTATATATCGGTTTGTTCTAGGAATACTTTAGTTGAGTTATAAACTTTCAGTATGAGTCACTTTGTACAGCCAGCAATTTAGTTCGCCAATCAGACATATAAGCTCCTATAGTTTTCGGTGTTTTCATCTGGTCTTATTATTTGAATTTTCATTAATATACCTATTAGATGAGGTAATTTATTCACATTCATGCTAATTATGAATGTAGTTGAGTCCTTACTCTATGTCAAAATCAGTCCCAACCATAACACACTCCCATATTTAGAAATCGATATCATGTTAGTTATCTAACTTCAGAATTCAGCTAGACAGTCTAGTGAGTTCCATAATTTTCAAAAAAGGTAAAGTTTTATATGGAAATTTATTCATTAGGTCCATATTCAGCTCTTAGAATTCTATGTCACAAATTACAACTCTTTTCCTATCCTTTCTGCCTAGTTAGTTTTTATTCAAGGACGAATGATCTCAAAGGGGAGATATCGTAACAACCCCAAAATCCAAGCCAATATTAGAGCCATGCTTTATGTCTATGAAAAATCAAAAATCATATTTTGGTAGTTTTATTAGTGATTTAGATACATATTAAGGTCACAAATAACTCCTAGCTTATAGACAAGTATAAACATCCCTTGGCGATTAAATTCTTAAGAAGAATATAACTGTAGTTAGTTTAAAATGATCATAACTTTTGTTTCACTTAGTACTTTTAATTTCAATATCCATCAATAGATGGATAATTGAATTATCTTTACAATGACACTAATTTTTCCTTAATCTAATATTGAAATAAAAAGTTATAGGCGAATTACTGAAACACTGTCAAAGTTGCCCAATGGTAACGACTCGTTATCAGACATACCATGACACAAGAAATGACTCATGGCCAGATATAACGAGTCATTACCAGAGTCATCGGGACGCCTTCCAAGAGTTTTCCAGATGATCTCTAAGCGATATTTAGGTCTTTTACCACTCTTTTATCCCTAAAACTACGTTGTTTAAGCTATTCTAAGGTTGAATATAAAACCTAAACAACTCCAAATATCCCATTCTCAACACAACACATAAATCACTCAAGAAACATGCAATTTTCCACTTCTCCAAAGCAATAAATTAGGGTTCTTCATCTTGAAGTTCAAATCCTTAAAACTTCAATTCAAGAATTGAAAGTAATAAGGTATGCGAGAATTCAATGAGGATCTCCCTTCAATCTCATGCCCAAATTATGATTCTATTCATGAATTTATTGATTTTCATAAACTAGAGCTTTTATCCAATTGTTATTCTAAGCTTCAATTCAATCCCCCATGATATAATTTTTACTCATAAGCATGTTGTAGTGATTGTTCATAATTTCTTAGGCCCATATCATATCATTTGTGTTGTTCTCATGTCCATGCATGATTTACATGATATTACTCCAAATTTAAAGTATATAATCAATCTATGAATGATGTACCTATTTTTTAAGACTTCTCATTCCTTAAGCTTAATATTCCTTTATATTTTGGGTTCCAAGTCAAATATGGCTTTTCCCTAATTTCTTTCATTTTTTTTGTTACTAACCATGAATATATGTGTTCCTATAAGGATAGCATACACCCATGTTCAAAATCATGAAGTCCCTTCTTATACCAAGTTGTTCAGTTTTTGGAAATAAATTGTAAATTTTCTCTTAATGTTAGTTAATATTATCATGAATAGAGCTAGTGGGTTATTAACACCCGATACCTAGGGATTTATGCATATATTGGTTTTCATGTCCTTGAGCACTTTAGATAATTTACAATTTATACTTTGAAAATGATATCATGATGAGTGATTTATTATGCTTTAGTGTCATTTAGTTGTGAGTCATACATAGAACCAACTAAATGTAGGGATGACTGCTCCACCGTCATCTAGGTAGAGATTGTTAGTAATAGTCCTTAAGTCATAGAACTATGTCACCACCGTAGGTTATGATGGGTCATCCACCAGTTGAGGCCTGACACCTTAGTCCTTCAGGACATTAGTTTAGTGGATCCACGCCAGCCAGTGTTGGTACCCTTGGCAATGTACTAGCACCTTTCTAATTGGGATGACAGGTTGGAGCTTGATTTGCTCATATTGGGGTATGTCGGTTATTATTAGCTCATACAGTTCTTAGATTATGTTTTAGTTCTAGATTTTGCATAAACTTATAATTTGTTTATTTAGTAAAATATTCATTAGTTAAAAGTTTAGTTACTTGGTAATTTCATCTGTTCAGATTCCACAGTTTAAAACCCAGTGTTCATACATGACCCTCAGTATAGTTTTACAACATATTCATCTTTAACTTGAGATTACTTATAGTATTCATGTTTCTTCCGCATCCTAGTTTAAAGAAATGCTTTAGTTAATGATTTAGAAATTTCACTGCGCTTTACAACTTTTAAGTACAAACCTGTCTTAAATGCGTATTTCTCAAAATATCTTATGTATTTAGTTTTTAAAGCATGTTTAAAGTATCTTCATGACTAGTGCATATCTAACATATTCGATGCATTCCAAAGTATTTATTGCATACATGTTCTACCTAAATTTTCCATGTGATATAGATTGAGGTGCTGTAATACCACGCATATTTCTAAGCTAGGAAGTGAATAAGTATTCCTACAAATGAAATCTCCTATCCTGTGATTCATACTTGAGTACATGACTTATAATGAATATCCTAGTGATAGGATAGCTTATGATGCATTAAGCATGTTCATATGAGTCACTTAAGGTAATACAAGCTAAGAATTTTTGAATCCATCAAGTTTTAGTGTTTGATTTTGCAAGGGTCATATTTGAACGAGTACAACTCAATGTTAATGTGGTATTTTGGTTGATTTAGACCCACCTAATTGTAGAGAATCGAATTAGCTTTCCAACAATACCAATTTTGCCTTAATCCAATACCCGAGAGAAAAGTTATGCCCATTTTCGTGAGAGGCAGTAAGGATAGGCAATTGGTTAGGTGCCGCCCAACCCATGCATAGGGGATTGGTTAGGCGCCGCCCAACTTAGCTTAGGCAATCATTTGGGTGCCGCCTAAGTCAGTTCCAGGTGCCAAAAACACTCCGTTCTGAGTTATTTTAAGGGTAATTAAGCCTTTTAACACTCCTTAAACGTCCCTAAACTTAACCCTATGAAATATATAGCTTATAAACATATTACAACCCTATTATCATCTCAAAGATCATCATCCAAGAGAACTAAAAGATAAAAACAACTAGGGTTGCATAACTAAGCTTGAAGATCCAATTTCAAGGAAATTCTTCTGTCAATCATCAATAATCTTCCTTCTAAGGTATGCGTGAGTTGATTTATGGATCTCTTTCATCCATAAAGCTCAAAAATCCTCTTTTTCATTATAAAGTATGATTTCTATATTGTTGGGTGTTGATGATCATGTTGTTGATATTGGGTGATTTCCAAGATGGAATCTTTATATGTTTTTGTGAATTTTATGATATCATATGAGTTGGAAACATGTAAAATTGGTTGTTCATGATGTATAATTTGATGATTTCACCTATGCTTAAGATGTGCATGTAAGGTGTTTGATAAAATGCCTAAAAAACTAGAAATCATGCAATATAGCTAAATTGTGACTAAGCGAAGGATTCATGATATGCCCTTACGTTCCAATGATTTCTATGTTGATAATGTGCCTTGTAAATGTTATTGGAATACTCATGAACTATTCTTATGAGATGATGCTATGTTGACTTGCAAATCCTACTTATGAACAAGATGTATGATAACTATGCAATCCACACGAACTTCCATGCTATTGGTATGTGTTGCCAATATGATTATGCAATGAACATGATATTAAGATTGTGCAAGTATTTCCATGTGATATAAAATTCTTTCCATGCAATACATTGTTGATAACCATGCTTAGTATGAGATCCCTACTTATGATATTATAAATTATGGACTCTACTTTTATGATTAAGTCAGTCATGTGTGTTAGTTTCCTTCCATCGAGTCCTGGGGGTACTTGTACCCAAAAACTATAGTTTTGTGCCTAGATCCATTTCATGTTTCACGATATCTGAACTCATGCTATGATTCCATAGACTTCAGTCAGTCATGTGACTTAGGAAAACCTCATGATCTTAGTCAGTTGTCAGATATTAGTAACATTCCGCCAGTCAACGGAATTCAGTAAGATTAAGTCATGCACAGTCAGTTATTCATGTCCAGTCCCTCCAGATAGGAGTAGAGGTTAGCACCGAGAGAACCCAAGGATGAGAACTCACCCGCCAGTTCAGGGTGTGATTCTTAGTAGTCATCCTTGTGTTTCAGAACTACGTAGCCCGCATAGGTTGAGCCATCTTAACCCGTCAGATTAGGGTTGATGAGGTGGCTTAACCCGTCAGTTTAGGGTTCCCACTATTCTCATTGAGTACCCGCCAGATAAGGGTCACTCACAGGCTGTCTTTACCCGTGGCACGATATTGACACCCCTCCAGTCGGGGCAGAGATTGGACCCCAGCTTAGCCATAACGGCATATATGGGGCATGTCAGTTAACAACTACTTCCCACAGTTTTAGTATCAGTCTCAATAAAAGAACTCAGGGCATTCTTTAAATTTCAGTATATAGAAGACTGTCAGATACAGTCGTCGATGTTATCAGTTTTAGTATTAGTCATGACAGTTATCAGTAAATCATGTATTAGCTTACAGGGCATGCTATCACGTATTCATGGACCCAGTTTGTATATATGTGTGTTTGCACTCCCGCGTTCATATTAGTCAGTCAGTGTTGTTCATGCATGAAACCCTTTATGTTCAGCCTACCTTCCTCGTATACTCAGTACTCCAGTTGTACTGATGCATTTGTGATATGGTGATTTCTTTTCATGTTACACCATAGGTTTCGAGACACGAACTCCAGCCCAGTAGTAACAGTAGCATTCCAGTCGCAGAGACACAGTGAGTCCTTATTGATTCAAGGACAATATGATTTGATACATTTATTTATTTCTTTAGTTCAGTTTTACAAAGTTAGTTGGAGACATATTCCTTCAAATCCTTATTCAGATAGTTTAGAGGCTTTCCGATTTACGTTCAGACTTAGCTTTCAGATTGAGTTGTTTTGGGTATTTTTACCCACATGATTTTATTTAGTTAAACCTTATGGCCTTATAGTTCTATGTATTCTACATTATTATATGATGATTTGTAGTATATAGGTACAGATATCAGTCATGGGTTAGCTTGTGGTCCCTCGGGGTCATGAGCACCGTGTAGCATTTTGGTTCAGCGAATCGGAGTGTTACAGGTGCTTAATCTTGGGATCATAGTCAGGTAGATCATAACATCCTGCTAGCAGGTGATGAGTTCTCTTATTTTCAGGACTTAAGTCAGTTGCAGCTCTTGTATTTTATTTTTTATTCAAATATATTGATTAGGGATAGTTGAGGGTCATGTCCTAACTACCTATAGTTAGTATTAGTAGAGGATTCATAGATGGTCAGTCAGAGTAAGTTCCACTTTCTTTTAGATTGCAGTATTGTAAACTTTGGATAGTAATGTATCGAAACAACTTTTCTCATAATTATGTTTTTGCTCAGTCAATATAGCTTTTATATATGTTTTAATCAGTTTCTCAAACATCAAGCCAGTACCATGGGTTAGATTGGGATTACATGTGGTTCTAAGCATCATGTTACGATAGAGGTAGTCTCAGGTCGTGACAGACTATCTTGCAACTAAGGGTGCATTTAGGGATAACAAAGCCCTAGCTACTACTTCTTCAGCTCCTTCTGCAGAAGGTGCTACTTCAGTTATAGAAAATGATTATAATCATCTATATGCATTGTCTGCTCATTAGGATTTTGATACATCTCTAGATATTATCATTGGTATGTTACAACTTTTCTCTCGTGATGTTTATGTATTGGTTTATCCTAGTTCCACCATATCCTATATGACTCCTTATGTTGCTATACACTTTGGTTTTGGTCTCAAAAATAATTTTGACCACTTCTTAGTCTCTTTCTAGTGGGTGAGTCCATTATTGCTAGGAGAATATATTGGGTTCGTGTTATGTCAATTCTTCATCAAGATACGTTGTTTATCTGGTAAAGTTTGAAATGGTAGATTTTAATTTAATCTTAGGGATGGATTGGCTTCACTCGCGCTATGCTCCCTTGGACTATAGAAATAAAAGGTCACTTTTAATTTTCCTAAAGAACTGGTAATAGAATTTGAGGGGAATTCTCTAGCACTTAAGGGAAAGTTCATTTCTTATCATAAAGTATAGACGTTGATATCTAAATGATGTCTGTATCATTTGGACCAAGTTAACGAATCTAACTCTAAAAGCCTCTTCTTGTAGCCTATTTCTATGGTTGATGAGTTTCCTATTAACCTTTCTAGAATTTCTCCAAATAGTGAGATATACTTTGGGATTTACCTTTTGCCTGATACTCATTCCATCTCTATTCCACTATATAGAATATATCTTGCAGAGATGAAAGAGTTAAAGAAATAACTAAAAGACCTCTTTGATAAGGATTTTATCCATCCTGGTCTTTCTCCTTGGGTGCTCCAATCCTTTTCTTGTGAAAGAAGGATAGATCCCTTCATATATGCATAGACTACCTCTAATTTAATAAAGTCACCATAAAAAGTAAATACCTTTTTTCTAGAATTGATGATCTTTTTGACCAACTTTATGGTGCTAAATATTTCTCTAAAATAGATCTCCATTCAAGTTACCATCAGTTAGAGATTAGGGAAGATGATATTCCAAAGACTACCTTTAAGACCCTTTATGGCCATTATGAATTCTAGGTTATGTAATTTTTATTGACTCTTGCTCTTGCTACTTTCATGGACCTTCTGAATAGGGTGTTCATGTATTTTCTAAATTTATTCATCATATTCTTTATCGATGTTAATTTGGTTTACTCCAAAAGCGGTTACGATCATGCAAATCACCTTCAAATTTTTGTTGAGTGTTGTGGATTTCCTTGGGAATATTATTTCTAGTTAAGAGATTAAAGTGGATCCCCAAAATACTGAGGTGGTGAAGAAATGGCCTTGACCCATAATTTCAACTAACATTAGGAGCTTCTTGGGACTGTTAGGCTATTATAGAAGATTTGTGGAGAGTTTTCATTTATAGCTGCTCAACTTATGAGATTAACTAAAGAAAAGATTAAGTTTCTATGGCCCAACACTTATGAGGGAATTTTTGTTGAATTGAAGGATTGCTTGACTACTTCCACCATCTTAAGACTTCCCAAAGATTATAACACTCTGGGGTTTTGAAACTTAGAAAATTTCCTGGATTTCTGGTTTTTGGAAAAGATACGACTAAGGGGTACCAATTATATGTTAGGGTACGATTGAAATGGGTTTGTCTGTATGCTAACCAGTGTTGTTTGGTTTGTAGGATTGGTTCTGGAATGTATACGACTTGGTGGATATAAGTTGTATAAGTGGATACATGTCATTTGGTTTGGGTTTTTCCTTTATTTAATCTTAGACTTGGTAACTTAAATTGGATCTGAGTACGAGTGGCTCACCATTAGCCATAAGCTAGGGTACGAGTCATACCATAGACTTATATATTGGATAGTATTCAATCCTCTTTTAACTCTATTATACCGTGGGTACATGTCAAAGGTAAGAGTCATATGCTTTGGGTATGATTTGGTTTGGGTAAGTTGTATCTTGGACAGTGTTGGGTCAAAGAGGGGATAAGGTACGAGTGGTGGGTTCCACTCATATTGGATGATATGGCTCGCATGGGTAATCGTAGCCAATGACGAGACTTTTATACAGCTTAAGTGAGGGCAATATGGATATTTCCCCACTTAACCTAATAAGGCTCCATGAATTTTAACACACTTGGGAGGTTATTTTCCCTATTATTCTATTCTTTAACACTCAGAAAACACTCTTTAATCCCCTCTAAGGATTTTGGGTAAAGAAAGGCTAGGGTTTTACTAAGGTGATCAATTTGGGGCTTATGTTGGTGATTTCTCTCCATCATCTTATCGATTAAAGGCATGTAATCCTTCCCTCATTTTTAGTTCCAACTAAAGGCATGTTTTGTGAATTGTTTCATGGCATAATTGTTACATGGTTTTGGGTTTTCATATATATATATATATATATATATATATATTGGGAGGTTTTGTTTGTAAATGCTTGGTTATGGTTTTTCTATGTTTTAAATATGTACTTATATGTTTTAATTTTGGTTTTAGATAATTGGTTTCATGGGAATGGTTAATTGGAAATTGGTTTTGGTTTTGGAAATACTATGCCCCCAATATATTTGGTAAAATGCCTATGTTAATGATTTCACTATATTATTGGATTATTAATTGAACTATTGCATGGTATGGTTTTGTAATGGGACCGTAAATAGTTTAAATGGTTTGAAATGGTTAAATGAAATGGTTTGGTGGTCATGGTTATGGTTAATTGAACATCCTTATGGGGTACGCAGGACTCCCCCAAGAAAACATAATAATGGAACACTTGTTGGGTACATGGGACTCCCCCAAGCAAACATAATAATGTAACACCTATGGGGTACATGGGACTCCCCCAATCTAATATAATAACAAAACACTTGTGAGGAACATGGGACTCCCCCAAGTTAACTTGGTAAATGGGTACACCGAAATTCCTTTACCTCTAAAGGTTTGGATAAGGACAATAATTGCAAGTTATAGTCGGTACGACGATACCACTATTAATAGCATTGATTTATAATAAGTGGAATAATGGATTGGCTGATTGGAAATGTTTTTAATTGGGTGGGGTGTGATAGCTAATCGTGAAGGTGGGAGTTTAATGAACGAACACTAGAAACTCATGTTTGCCGACATGAGGGGTTGGTTATGGTGACCATATATTATTCTATGAGGTATTTGGTAATGCTCTAAGTACACTGTACATATGTATCATGGAGATCAAAAGGTACTTGAAAATCGTCTACCTTTATGGTATCTCCAGTTTGTGCGACTACATGCATCCGAGCCCGTTCAGGGGGTTACACTTACCCATATAGCCCGTGGGTGGTTTTAGGATGGTTAAGCAACCCATACCTAAGTTAATGGTCAAAAATGCATACTAAACCCAGTTCCCTTTCCCAGCATGGTTATATATATATTTATGGTTTGTATGCATATGGATGGTTTACCTGGTTTTACTAGATGGCATTATTTTATCCATATCATGAGTTCATGCTAGCGTTGACCATCTAACCAATCTTCGAGCGGTTGTATCCCCACGCAATGCAGGAACTGATCGTTCTACTCCTTCTGCATAGTGATTGGACTTTGGGATTAACTTTTGGATCGTTCTACTCCTTCTGCATAGTGATCGAACTTCTGTATCCCCATGTTTTGGATATTTTCATATACTTTGGTTTACTTATTGATATTTGTTTTGGTTATGGTTGGGGGCATGTCCCAATCGGATATTTGTTTTCTTTTGGTTAGAGGATTTTATGGAACTGCTATGGGTTGGAATGTGCGGGATCAATATTGGTGTCAGCCTTAGTATTGTCGTTGGTATTGGGGCGGATACCAGTTGACTATATTGTTGGTTGTTCCATCTTCTTTTATTTTAAGATTAGATAATTATATTTGAACTCATATGGTTATGTTTTTGGACTATTGTTTTGTTTGGTTATGGTTGTTGGTTAGCAGTAGATGGTTGGACTCATTTAGGTGTTCACGGTCATAGACTTATCCCAGATTCTTAGATTATACAATAATTCTATTTTGTTATATGTTCGTAATTTATCCAACTCAGGATATGTATAGGTTGGTTGGGTTGGGTAATGGGGGTGGTCTCCAGTCCTGGTTGGAATTGGCATGACCATTACAACCAAGCCCTGGTACGGGCCATGTCAAGTTTGTATTAGAACTTTATGTTCATGGTCAATTGGGAGTCCACAAAGCTGTGTCTAGTAGAGTTTCTTTTAAGGGTGTGTAGCGCGCCACACTCATAAGAGAGAGGCTACCAGACATTTAGGATTGTTTCACTTTCTTGGTATTCCATTCTCAAGAATGAAGTCTAAGTACTGGAATCTTCTCTAATCCTTGTTTGTTTGCTTTTTAGATCATGCCTCAATGATCTGGAACACATAGAAAATCTTCTGTCCCATCTTGGGATAATATGAAAGAGACATATAGAATCTATACTCAATCTAGAGGTCAAGTCCCTGATATTTCTATAGTTCTACTGGTTGCTACTAGTCCTCTTCAGGGAGAGGTGATGAATACAGAATTTTGTCAATTGATTAACAATATTGCTCAGTTGGTTACTGATCAGGCTGAGCGAAATACATCTGGTGTTTTATTTGTTGAGGCTAAAAGGGTTGGCCAGATTATGAAGATGAATCCTTCTACTATTAATAGTGCGAAGATGGAGGAGGATCCTAAAGGTTTCTTGGATGAAATAATGAAAATTTTCAGGGTGATGCATGCCACGAATGTGGAAAGGGTAAATTTTGTAGCTTATCATCTCAAGGATATAGTGTACTAATGGTACGAAGAATGAGATGGGGTGAGAGGTAATGTTGAGGAGTTCACTTTATGGGAGACTTTACTTAATGTTTTTCTAGGTTTCTTCTTTCCTTAAGATCTGAGGGAAGCAAAGGAAGAGGAATTTGTCAATCTGAGATGAGGAAAAATGTCAGTCAAGGAATATGCCTTGAAATTTCACCAGCTGTCAAGGTATACTCCGGAATTGATGTTCGATATGAGGGAAAGTGTAATGCACCGAGCCTGATGCTCGAAACGCTACACGGTGCTCATGACCCCGAAGGTCCACAAGCTAACCCATAACTGATATCTGTACCTGTACACTACATAATATAACATAATAATGCAGAAACATGCAATAAAAGGCCATAAGTTTCAATACTGAAAATGATCTAAATGATACAACATCTGTGTGGGGAAATAGAATACCCAAAACAAAACTGAACATACTGAAGTCTGAAATATGATAGTCTAGAAAGCCTCTAACTGACTGAACTGTCTGAGTAAGGAGTTGATGAGACTTGTACCCAACTAACTCCAACTAATAAACTAATTAATGAGATAATAAGGAAATAATCATGTCCTCAAAAGACGAGGACTCACTTCTAACTCTGTCTGCGGATATCTGGAATCTACTGTTGCTCTGGAGCTCGTGTCTCTGAACCTATGATATAAGAAACCATAATGCTAATGCGTTAGTACTTTGAATGTACTGGTATGGATGTGAGGTAGGTTGAATGCTTGGGGTTCATATGTATAACTAATAATAATAACTGACTAACTATCATGAACGTGAGAATACATGCATGTGACATAACAACTGACACTAATATTATGATGACATAGTTACTGGATCTGAATATAACTGATAACATGAGTGACTATATCTGACAGTCCTAAATCTAATGGAACTATCTGAGTTACGTACTATATCTGAGTTGACTGTATCTGACAGTCCGAAAATCAGAAGAACTATCCGAGTTCTATTACAGAGACTAATTGACTATATCTGATAGTCCTAATTCTATAACATGAAACTATGGGAAGTAGTTATCTAATCAACATGCCCCTGATATGCCATTATGGCTGAGTTGGGGTCCAATCTGTAACCCTAATTGGAAGGGTGTCAATACCGTGCCATTGGTAAGGACAAGCTGTGGGTGACCCTCATCTGATAGTGTCCCTTATATGACAACAGTGAGGCCCTTATCTGACAGTGATTATCCACCTAAACAACCCTCATCGGATAGTGTTGATGTCTCAACTTATGCTGGCTAAATAGTTATAGAATGCAAGGATGACTTCTAAGAATCACATCCTCATCTCATAGTGTGTGTTCCTATCCTTAGGTTCACTCGGTGCTAATTCCTACTCCCATCTGAATAGACTCTGAACATGATTTACTGAAATGAACATGGGCTGAGTTACTGAATTGAGAGAAACTAGTATCTTTTAGATGAAGAATAGCTAAATCACGCGTTATTGGGTTTAAATAGGGGTAGGAAATTGACCCTTTTAACCCTTAGATGCGTCTTTTAAATATATAAATAAATTTCCAAACTAGACCTTTAGCGTCATGCGGCGCTATCGCACCGTATCACTGGATTTTGACAATTGGAAAATTGAGGGATGGCGCGATACGGAGCCATCATGTTGCCCCTCTTTTGCGACCTATAACTTTAGCGTGACGCGGAGAAAATCGCACTGAGACACTAGAAAAGGATAATTTTCATTTTAGCTTGTGGCGCGGCACGCCACTGACCTGATTATCAGATTTGGGCGAATCTTATATCGATGGAAAGCTTATTGAATTTTCCACATGAAAAAAGTGAAAATCTTGAAAATTCCTCATAGAATAACGATCATTCAATTTAGAAGCTAATACTAGACATTCTTGAGATGAAATTAGCTAGAAAAAAGTATGGGGTTTTACAATATCTCCCCCTTGAGAACATTCTTCTTCTAATAAAACTGATAGAAAGGGGAGAAAAGATAACTGACGTATATACTTAACATGAATAACTAAAACATGATCTCATAACTAACATGACTGACAAAATGAACATATAATACTGAACATGCATATCTGATGCATGAGTAACTGATTCATAAATGCATGATTGAGTGTTCTGAAGAACTAAGTTTCTCATAATGAGAATGCATATTTGATGTATAATTACATATCTAAAATGATACATGAGTGCATGACTGAATATACAATGGTACTTGATACCAAGTTTATAATGGGATCATGAGCATGAAACTGCATACCAAGTTTGTGATGAACACTTAACATAAAACTGAGTAAGCTTAAGGAGAACTGTTACCTTAAGCTTGATTTGAGTTGGTGAAGAAGAATTGAAGATAGTTTGTATTCATGTCTGCCTCTGCTTCCCAAGTAGCTACCTCGATGGACTGATTTCACCAAAGAACCTTGACTAGAGGGACTTCTTTGTTCCTCAATCTACGAGTCTGATAGTCATAAGATTTTGACTGGAATCTCTTCATAAGAGAGAGTGTTCTGAACATCAATGCTCTGAATAGGGACTACAACTGATGGGTCACCTATGCACTTCTTGAGCAAAGATACATGAAAGACTAAATGAATTGAGGCTAGATCTAAAGGTAATTCAAGCTCATAGGCTACTTTGCCAAAGAGACTGAGAATCTTGAAGGGACCAACATATCGGGGACTGAGCTTTCCCTTCTTGCTGAATCTCTTCACTCCATTCATGGGAGAGATCTTTAGATAGACATGATCACCAGTATCAAAATCAAGATATTTTTTACGAATATCTGCATAAGACTTCTGTCGGCTCTGAGCATCCTATAGTCTTTCTTTAATTAACTGGACTTTTTCTAAGGCGCCGAATACTAAGTCAGGACCTATGACTAAGGCCTCACTAACTTCGAACCAACCAATTGGAAATCTACATCTTATACCATAGAGAGCTTCGAATGGAGCCATATGAATACTGGAATGATAGCTGTTTTTATATGTAAACTTAATAACCTGACTGAGGGCCAACCTTGACTCTGTGGCCTATTTTGCCACAACTAAAATAGACATCGCTACCAGCTCTACAAACACCCTTGTGGTTCTTACCATAAGTCTGACAAAGGGGATTAGTTCAAACATTGCTAATACTGCCCTGAGACCTAGAGCCTGGTGATCTATCTCTGTTACCTATCCTGAACTTAGGAACTATAGAACTGGCTGAAGAAAGGGCTGGAACTAATGACTTAGGATGAAACTGGGAATGGTTTTATCCTTCTGATTTTGGCTGAGCGAAGTTGAAACTACCTGTCTTCACTCTCTTATTTTGCTTCTCCCTCTACTTAAAATTCTGCTCCTCTACCTACTGAGCATGATTTATAAGACTGGCTAAAGTCATGTCACTATTCAACATGGCAGATTTGTATTCATTTACCACGCTATCATTCACCCCTAAAGTGAACTTACTTACCTTGGTTCTACTATCTGCAACCACATAAGGGGTATATCTGGCTAATTTAGTAAACTTAAGAGAATACTCTTTCACCATCATATTACCTTGCCTGAGGTTAATGAATTCTAGCACCTTAGCCTCTCTAAGCTCTTGGGAAAGAATAGGTCTAAGAATGCAGTGACAAACTCCTCCCACTCTATAGGACCTGCATCATCTGACCTCTCTGACTTTCACTGTTTGAACCAAGTATGAGCCACATACTGCAACTGATATGCAGCTAGATCAGCACTCTCAACATTAGTCACCCCCATGATGTTTTTCACCTTCTGAACTTGATCAATAAATTCCTGAGGGTCTTCATATACCTTAGACCCGAGGAAGAATGGAGGATTCATTCGGGTGAAGTCCTGAATCCTAGCTGCGCCTGAATTGGCCATTGGGTTGGCCAGAATGACTAATGGCCAATCATTTTGAGATGGAACTAACTGAGCAAGAGTAGTGAATGCGGCCCTAAACTCCGCATGAGAAATTTGATGGCCCAAAGGATCTTCGGGCTGAGGGGATGACTTATTTCTATTTCTTCTTTTAGGAGGCATGTTCTGTAGAAAAAAGTGAGAAACAAATTAAACTAAGAGATTGACTTGGGATTATGCTCACTGGCACGACATGAATACTAAAATAATTGAAACTATTCCTAAAACATCATATAGCCTCTTGCACATAAATATGGCATGCAACACACCCATGTATAAGGCTCTACTAGATGCGGCTTTCAAACTTCCTAGGACTCTATTGAACCTTAGGCTCTGATACTAAGTTTGCAACACCCCGAGCCTGGTGCTCGGAATACTACACGATGCTCATGACCCCGAAGGACCATTAGCTAACCCATGACTAATATTTGTACCTGTACACTGCATAATATGACATAATAATGCAGAAACATGCACTAAAAGTCCATAAGGTTCAATACTAAACATGTTCTGAATAATACAACATCTGTGTGTGGTAATAGAATAACCAAAACAAAACTGAACATACTGAAGTCTGAAACATGATAGTCTAGAAAGCCTTTAACTGACTGAACTCTCTAAGTAAGGAGTTGATGGGATATGTCCCCAACTAACTATAACTAATAAAATGATTAATAAGATAATAGGGAAATAATCATGTCCTCGAAATATGAGGACTCACTTCTAACTCTGTCTGCGGATATCTCGAATCTACTATTGCTCTAGAGATCGTGTCTTTGAACATATGGTATAAGATACCATAGTGCGACTACATCAGTACTTTAAATGTACTAGTACGCATGTGAGGTAGGCTGAATGAATAGGGTTTATATACGTGAATAATAATAATAACTGACTAACTATCATGAGCGTAGGAATACATGCATGAGACATAACAACTGACACTAATAGTGTGATAACATGATTACTGAAACTGAATATAAATGACAACATGAGTGACTGTATCTGACAATCCTGAATCTGATGGAACTATCTAAGTTCCATACTATATCTGAGTTGACTGTATTTGACAGTCCTGAAATTTGAAGAGCTAGCTGAGTTCTATTACTGAGACTGATTGACTATATCTGACAGTCCTAATTCTATAACATGAAACTGTGGGAAGTAGTTATCTAACCGATATACACCTGATACGCCATTATGGCTAAGTTGGGGTCCAATTTGTAACCTCAATTAGAAAGGTGTCAATATCGTACCACAGGTAAGGAAAACCTATGGGCGACCTTTATCTGATAGTGTCCTCTATACGAGAATGGTGGGGCCCTTATCTAACAGTTCTTATCCACCTCATCAACCCTCATCAGAAAGTGTTGATGTCTCAACCTATGCTGGCTATATAGTTATAGAATGCAAGGATGACTTCTAAGAATCACACCCTCATCTAATAGTGTGTGTTCCTATCCTTGGGTTCACTCAGTGCTAATTCCTGCTCCTATTTGATAGACTCTTAACATGATTTACTGAACTGAACATGGGCTGAGCTACTGAATTCCGTTGACTAACGGAAGACTACTGATATCTGACAACTAACTGAGTTCATAAGATCATGGAGATTTCCCGAGTCATAATACTGTCTGAAGTCTAAGGATTCATATCTTGATTGAGAGTATCGTGAAATCATGACATGGCTCTAGGCATACAACTAATGTTTCGGGTTCGAGTATCTCTAGGACTCGATGGAAGGAAACTGACCAAGTATAAATTACTTGAACATATAACTAACATCACAATCCATAATACATTTATAGAAGCATTTCATCAAAACATGTGATAGGCATAACTTGCACATACATGGAGATTTCATGGTATCATTCTAGTTAGGCACTTTTCCTTCATCTAGGCATTTAATCAAACATATTGTAGGCATGGTACATGTAAACATCATTGTACAATAATTAAACATCATGGTTCAATTCTAAATTTCATCATTCAAGGGTTTAGTCATAGGTTTAGATGAATCTACATCTTTAATAATTTAACCCACATAGAATTTATCACCTAATATGGAGTAGAATAGGAACAAGAGAAGCTCAATCATGAAATTCATAAGAAAATTCATAAACTTGAATTTAGAAATGGGATTCTTGGGCTTCATGGATGAAAGGAGTCCATGAATGAACACTATGCATACCTTAGTTCATGATTTCGTGAGGATTGACAGTGAAACCTTCTTGAATTTGAATCCCCAAAAGAAACCCTGGCTTTTTCTTGAGAGAAACTTGAGAGAAACTAGTATATTTTGGGTAAAGAATAGCTAAATCATGTGTTATTGGGTTTAAATAGTGGTAGGAAATTGACCATTTTAACCGTTGGATGCGTCTTTTAAAATTGTAAAAACTTTCCTGAACTAGACCTTTAGCGTCGCGCCGTGTCACTGGATTTTGACAATTAGGAAATTGAGGGATGGTGCGACGCGGAGACAATGCGTTGCCCCTTCTTTTACGACCTGGAACTTTTTTGTGATGTGGAGGAAATCACACTGAGACATTGGAAAAGGAAAATTGCCATTTTAGCTTTTAGTGTAGCATGCCACAGACTAATATGGCACTGTTTTATGATGGGAACTTGAAATATCGTAACTTCTGACCTGATTATTGGATTTGGGCGAATCTTATATCGATGGAAAGCTTATTGAATTTAATACATGACAAAAAGTGAAAATCTTGAAAATTCCTCATGGAATAACCATCATTCAATTTAAAAGCTAATACTAGGTATTTTTAAGATGAAATTAGCTAGGAAAAAGTATGGGGTACTACAACAAGGATGAGAAAGTTCGCTTCTCAGTTGTCTTGGGATTTTATCCTTGAAATAAATACTGTGGCAGATCAAGGTTATGGACATGTCTAATTTGGTGGTCCATATGAAATCGATGGAGGATGAAAAGAGGTGACAGGCTGAATTAGGTTGTAATGCCCCGGGGCTACACCCTGGACTCCATACGGTGCTTACGATCATAAGTGACCACAATCTAACCCATGAGCTAGTACCTGTAGTGAGTATTGAATGAAATTGCTAATAAAATATAGACATATGAGGAATAACTAAATATTCCATAAGGTTTTACAATACTAAGACATTACTAAACTCTTAAAGCTGAACAACTGTCAGAAAGTAATAACGTAAAGACTGACAATCAACTAAAAATAGGATAACTATATGAAAGTATCTAATTGCCTTCTAACTGAATGACTTTGGAGTTGATGGGATATATCTCCAACAAACTCCGACTAACTACTGGACTGAATTAGTAAAGTAAACATAATTGGTCCCTAAAATATAAGGACTCACCACCACTGCTGCTGATGATGCTCTGGAATATCTAAGTACGGTTGGGAACCTGATCATCCGAACCAATGATATGATACATCATAGTGCAAAAAATAAGTATGTGGTCAGTACTTTAAATGTACTGGTATGTTAGATGAGGTTAGGTTAATATACATGGGTTCACGTGCATGAATGATAACTGACTGAATGAAAAGCATGGGATAACTAGACATAAAGCAATAACTAGCTAAATAATATGAGATAACTTAGTAAACATGCATGAAGCAAAGACAGAATGGTTAACATGAGATTACAGAATATAAATACGTGAAAGCTATAAAATTTTAGAATGCATGACCAAGCATATAGCATGTTTCTGATATAGCCTGTAAACTAAAATACTAAAATTTGATAACTAAATAACTGATAAACTGTATGCTATGGTCAAGCAAAACTGAACTGAGTTCTTAACTAAATACTAAAACTAAAACTATGGGAGGTATTATTAACCGACATTCCCCAATCTGAGTTGATCGGGGTACAAGCTATGGCCCTAGTTTGAAGGTTGATAGTACCATGTGATGGGTACTAACAATGGATGTGGGGTCAGTCATAATCTGGAAAACGACCCCTGAGATCAGTCCTAAAGTGGTGGGTGATCCCTGAGAGTGTCAGTTCTAAATTGGTGGGTGATATCTCATAATCTATGCTGGCTACGCAGCTCAAGAACTTAGGAATTTCTTCTAAGGACCCATTCCTAACTGATGGGTAAGCCCCCATCCTTAGGCTCACTCGATACTAAATCCTACTCTCGATTGAACTGACACTGATTACGGGACTAAGCTAAGGTTAACTGGACAAGTATTTGATCATGATGGCTAACTGGCTGAATATGCCCATGGTTTATCTGAACTATTCTGTAACTAATTAAATTTTGTAAATAGCTAATTTTTTGGGTATTCATAACATCAGGACACGATAGCAGTAACTATAAGATCGTACTAAAACTTTGAGGACATGACATACAGTCAGTACTCAAAACTCAATCTTTGAGGCATTTCATCAAACACTTGCAATGCACGGCTTAAGCATGAGAATAGTTTTTAACATGTAGTAGTTGCATGATTTCACTACTAAAATCACCAATTAAGGGTTAACTCAGCTAACAACACCAATCAAATGTGTGGGGTTTAATAACAACTACAATTACATGTAAATATGGTATAGAATAAAAATTCATGGGGATTCATGGTTAAAATCGCAATAACTTGTAAAAATTATAACTTTGAATTTGAAATTGGATTCTTGGACTCCATGGATGAAATTAACCCATGAATGAACATCTCACATACCTTAATTGAAGAATTCATGAAAGTTCTTGGTGGTTTTCTTGAACTTTATCTTGAATTTTTGGATGGCTAGGGTTTGTTCTTCTAAGAGAATGGTTTTAAATTGAGAGAATTTGAATTAAAGATTACCAAATATGCTTTTAGGGGATTTAATACCGTGTTTTTCATGGATTGGGCCATGTGAAAAGACCAAACTATCCTAGAGATATTAAAAGTTTCAGCAGAAATCCTTATTTTGAAGCTTACCGCTAAGCGGTATTGGTTCCACCGCTATAGGCACCGTCGAGCAATCTAATAGCGGTGACCTAATGTTTTGGACAATTGCAATTTTAGGGCTTACCGCTTAGCAGTATTGGTTCCACTTCTATAGGCACCGCCAACCGATGTAGTTGCGATGACCTACTGCTTCACACAAAAAATGATATAACTTTTCACTTGTGTATTAGATTTAGGCAAAATTGGTATCGTTGGAAAACTGATTCGATTATCTACAATTTGGTAGGTCTCAATCTTCCAAATTCCATATATAAATAAAGTTATACTTGTTCAAAGATGACCCTTGTGAAATCAACCAGCAAAACTTGGTCGATTCAAAAGCTCTTAGCTCACGTTACTCAAAGTGACTCTTATGAACATGTTTTACACATCATAAGCTCTCTTCTAACTAATGTAATGGTCATAAGACATGAACACAAATATGAATTTTGGTATTAGAGGTTTTCACACGTAGAAATGCCGATTCATTTTCTATCTTAGAGAGTACGGGGTATTACAATATCTCTCCCTTGGGAACATTCGTCCTCGAATGAGATTCGCTAGACTGAGATTACGTATTAAACTTTGCATGACTCAAAACATGAATGCATGATTAAGATAATCTGCGAATGCATAAATTATCCTGAAACTGCCTATATAAAGCTAGATCTGAGAATGAAAAGAGGAAATTTAGGGAACTTGTCTCCTTAAAATAAGTCTTAAACATGGCGACTAACTGAATTGATTCATGAATGCATGCAATGACACGAAGGTGAGTATATTACTGAGATAGAAATGAGAGAGTCAACTTATGAGTAACTACTGCCTTAGGCTGGATCTAGTTTCGTGAAAAAAAGTTAAGAGATTTAGAACATGAAATCTCGAGGGTGTTACATCATCTTCCGTTTGGGATAGTTCATCCCTAGAATAATACTTGCTTGAATGAAATACTAAGGAAAGATTGAGATGATGCACAAGACTCTTATAAACTGAATCATTACAGAATATCTAGAACCTAAAACTGATGCATGAATTGAATTGAGCTGAATTCTAAATTTGCAGGGGTGTGAATATTTTTCCTTATGGAATAGCCATATTCATGAGACTTTGGATAGTATGACTAGATGAAAAGAGGGAAAACCATAGGATCTTGTATGTTTGACTGCTAAGATGAATTACTGACTATACAAACTAACTCATATTGAAATCTTATACTTAACAAGTATATTTCTTCGACACTATTTCTATGAAGTTTTGATGACTTTAGGGAGCAAAGAATCATGGGTATGGTTTGAATAAGACATTTGAATAAGAAATCAAAACATGGATAGAAATCTGTAATATCCAACATAGGCCTTCGAAACATCAACTAGGATAGAGTTACTATGCCTTATGCACTATAACTACTAACTTTCAATCTTTGCCACACTTCTCAAATACTTCCTCAACTATACCTTCTACTTTAACACCAAACTTCACTTGAGGCTGCTAAAAATATTTACATGGGCGCTGATAACTCTACCTACTGAAGTATAAGCTGGACTGAATTCTCCCACTATGTTCAAGCCTACTCAAAAACCTACAAAATGCACACATAGCACTGACTTTAATACACTCTGCATTTTCATAACTTCCCGTCTCCTAAATAATTTTGATTACCGCTTTAACAACTAAATACAATTCTTACTAGCCATTCACTAACGTGTATTACATTTATCCACTTACACAACAACATAACATTCAAGCCTATCTTTCATAACTATAGCCTCATGTAAAATAAGAATGTAACAATCTTTCCTTAACATGAAATATTTACTTTCTCCCATCTAAGAAATTGTTCATCACTAAATCATTTCATAAGGAGAGGTCACTGAAAGGTTAAAACATGAGGACCTAAAGCATGAATTAATACTATATGAAACTCAACACTTAACTGAGGCTTGAGGAATAGAGTATCAATGACATAAATTCATCAAGAATTCAAATCTAAGAATATATTAACAAAAATCTGAATTTCACTGATCATTGAGAGTGTAGCCTGAGTAATAGAACGGAACATACTGTAAAGCATGAGTAATTGAGTCATGAGTTGCATGACCTAATTTTGGAGTGTGTAAATTCATGGAATATGGTTCTTACAGCTGGTAGACT
>NC_061117.1:24364671-24387772 GCF_002878395.1 Capsicum annuum | reverse complement strand
TAGACTAAAACTCTTTATGCTAGGGACTGGTAGTAAAGAAAATTTTCTGTGATGTGCATGAACATGAACTATGATCACAAAGCTGACATGTAAGGAATGATTAGATATTGTGATGACTGAAAACCTTGCACTGAGATAAGAATGGATTGGGCATCATCATTCTCATACTACTTTTCTACACATACTAGCATTACTACTAGGATCTGAGATCCTGACTTGGTTCCTTATTTTATCATTTCCCCCTCAGCTTAAAGTTATCACTCTAAACCTGGGAACCACTGAATCAATATCTCTAAACTAAACCACCACCGCTTTACTCTGGAATCTAGGGTATAATACTACATACAACTGGTAAACACACCCTAAATGTCTATGCCTGATAACGTAAAATCCACTACTAGTACTTCCTTCTGAGATACAACTCTTAACTTTTTATAGCCCAAATAATCATCATATAACTACGTAAACACTGACTAACTAAGAATTCTCAACTCTTTTTTTATTAGCTCAGTCTTCAAAGATACAAACTTGGATTCTAATAAATTGCATAGATATCCCCAAATCTTTAGTGAACCATACTACTTTCATCATAACCTACAAGTATCACATCTCTAAGCTTAAATTTTCCCCACACTATGAGAATTACCATTACACCAATATCAACAACATATATAATTTTGAATTACCAAACTTAACTTCTTGCATACACTATTTCAAGCCTATTGATTCACCTTTCATACAACTAGCCCCATGATATACATACTCTGCTCAATCCGGATAACACTATCCCAACTCTAATACTACTGCTAAACTCCTGGGTTCATATTTCTAACTCAGGGTTACATGCTGGCATAGGACTCCAAAAAGAATCTGGAAACATGTCTGACTCTTAAGCACTAAGGTACTACCCCCTTTATTCAAGGATTGATTCATTCAGAAATTGAAACTGAATGACTCTATTTCTAAAAACTAAAGTGATTTTTTAGGCTACTAAAATTGGGCAATTTTTGTACAGTCGTTTGGCTAAGATAGATTTTAGCCACTGAGGAAGGCACTAAAAAGAACTCTACTAAGGTTTCAGGACTGCCACTAAACTCGACAGCTAAATAAGGTTTACGAAGAGGAAGTGAAGTTTTGAGGTCTATTAAAACATATGCAAGAATATAAAAGGCATGTGATGTACCCATAACTGCATTAGGAGAACTTTCTTGATCATGTTGGGACTGGAGTGCATAAATTTTGTTCTGACATTGACCAATGGCAACCATTGAAGTGGTGCCCTACTGAGTTGAGCGACTGGCTAGAACTTGGGAATGACTGTGCTGAATATGCTGACTCACTTGGGGGCATTCCCTGACTCTATGGCCTAGCTCGCCACATCCAAAACATAACCCACTACCAACCCTACATAAATATTGATGATTCCTACCATATTTCCCACAGAGAGGGCTAGTATAATTATTCTTTGACCTTGACTTAACGCTACCTGTTTTGGCTATCTTATTCTTTCTCCCTTTTTCCTTACGCTTATCCTCCCCACTCCACGAAGCATGAACCATTAGCATAGATAGGAGAATAGATAGCTGGTTATTCTATGTAGCTACTAAATAAGCTAAGGTGGTGAAAGCAGCTCTAAATTTAGCATGGGAAACATGCTCATTCAAGGGATCTTCCTGAATAGGTAGGGGTGAGGGCTAATTCCCATTTCTCCTTTTGTTAGTCTTTCTGAAAGGTATTTTTGTTAAATGGGAGAAATATTAAATTATAAAGAGATTTTAAATTGAGCTTATGCTCATTTGCACGACATGAACACTAAAATAAGGGAAACTTTTTCTAAAACATTTTGTAGCCTCTTGTCCATAAGTGTGATGGGCTTTACACACGTACACAAGACTCTACTCAATACAGATTTCAGAAACCCTAGGACACCTTAAAACCTTAGGCTCTGATACCATATTTGTAACACCCCGGGGGTATACCCTGGATGCCATATGGTTCTTACGATCATAAGTGACCATAAGCTAATCCATGAGCTGGTACCTACTATGAGTACTGAATGAAACTGCTAATAAAAGATACACATATGTGGAATAAATGAATATACCATAATGTTTTACAATACTAAGACATTACTGAACTCTTAAATCTGAAACAACTGTCTAAAATTAATAACACAAAGACTGACAATCAACTAAAACTGTATAACTGTCTGAAAGCCTTCTAACTGAATAACTATGGATTTGATGGGACATGTCCCCAACTAACTCCGACTGACTAATGGACTAAAGTACTAAAGTAAATATAATCAATCCTTAATATATGAGGACTCATCACCGCTACTACTGCTGATGCACTGGAATGTCTAAGTGCGGTTGGGAACCTGATCATCCGAACCTATGCTATGATACATCATAGCACAAAAAATGAGTATGTGGTCAGTACTTTGAATGTACTGGTATGCTAGATGAGGTTAGGCTGATATACATAGGTTCACGTGCATGAATAATAACTGACTGAATTAATAACATGGGATAATTGAACATAATGTAATAACTAGCTAAATAATATAAGATAACTTGGTAAACATGCATGAAGCAAAGACTAATTGGTTAGCATAAGATTACTTAATATAACTGCGAGAAAGCTGTAAAATCTGAGAATGCATGACCAAGTATATAACATATTTCTGATATAGTTAGTAAACTAAAATACTAAAATCTGATAATTGAATAACTGATAAACTATATTCTATGGTCATGAAAAACTTAACTAAGCTCTGAACTAAATACTAAAACTAAAACTATAAGAGGTATCATCTAATCAACATGCGCAGTTTGAGCTAATCGGGATCTAACCAGTGACCCCTGTTGGAAGGGTTCTAGTACCATCCCACATGTACTAACAGTGGTTATAGAGTTAGTCCTAATCTGGTAGGTGACCCCTAAGATTAGTCCTAAACTGGCGGGTAATTCCTAAGAGTGTCAGCTCTAAATTGGCGGGTGATATCTTATAACCTACGCTGGCTATGTAGTTCAGGAACTTCAGGATTCTTTCTAATGATCCAGTCCTAACTAATGGGTGAGCCCCTATCCCTAGGCTTACCCCAATTGAACTAACACTGATTACGAGATTGAGCTAAGGTTAATTGGACAAGTAGCTGATCATGATGGCTAACTGGCTGAATATGCTTATGGTTTATCTGAACTATTTTGTAACTATTGAAACTGTGTAAACAACTAAATTTTCAGGTATTCAGAACCCCTAGGACTCTTTAGCAATAAAAATAAGATCATACTAAAACTTTGAGGGCATGATATGTAGTTAATATTCAAAACTCATTCTTTGAGGCATTTCATCAACACTTGCAATAATGGATTAAGCATGGAAATAGTTTTTAACATATAGTAGTTACTTGATTTCACTACTAAAATCACCAAATAAGGTTTAACTCAGTGAATAAGACCATTCAAATGTGTGGGGTTTAATAACAACAATAATTACATGTAAACATGGTATAGAATCAAAATTCATGGGGATTCATGGTTAAAATCAAAATAACTGGTAAATATCATAAATTTTCATTTGAAAATAGATTTTTGGACTCCATGGATGAAAGGAACCCATGAATGAACATCTAACATACCTTAATTGAAGAATTCTTGAAGGTTCTTAGTGGTTTGTTGACCTTTATCTTGAATCTTTGAATGGCTAGGGTTTGTTCTTGAGAGAGAATACTTCTAAATTGAGAAGATTTTAATAAAAGATGACTAAATGTGCTTTTGGGGGATTTAATACCATGTTTTTCATCGATTGGGGCCATGGGAAAAGACCAAATAGTCCCTGGGATATTAAAAGTTTTAGTAGAAATCCCAGTTTTAAGGTTTATCATTAAGTGGTATTCATTCCACCGCTATAGGCACCATCGAGTGGTGTAATATTGCTGGCCTAGTGGTTTAGACAATCCTAATTTTCGGTCTTACCATGTATCGGTATTAGTTCCACCACTATAGGCACCGCCGAGCAGTGTAATCGCGGTGACATACTACTTTACACGAAAAATACTATAACTTTTCACTCGTGTATCAGATTTAGGTAAAATTGGTATCGTTGGAAAGCTAATTCAATTATATACAATTCGATGGGTCTTAATATAACAATTTACACATATAAATAAAGTTATACTCATTCAAAGATGACCCTTGTGAAATCAACCATCAAAACTTGGTCGATTCAAAAGCTCTTAGCTCACATTACTCTAAGTGACTCTTCTAAAAAAGTTTTAAACATCATAAGCTATATTATAAATATGCTAATAGTCATAAGACATTTACCCAACTATGAATTATGGTATTAGCGGTTTTCAAATGTAGGAACGATGATTCATTTTCTAGCTTAGAGCGTATGGGGTTTTACATTAGGGAAAAGTAGGGTATGACATTCAGGTCTTCTGTACAAGGTGGTTGGTAATAAAAAGGTGGTTGGGATGGGGGTAAGTGGACAAAGAATAAATAGGGAGTTTTGTTTCTTTGTCTTCTGCTAATGCTCCTTACCTGAAGAAGTCAAGTGGTAGGCGTCAGCATAGCGGTGATAATATTTTGGAACTAGGTGTCCAATCTCAGGAGAGTGGGGATTAGTCGGCTTCTACGTACCATACTTACCAGTTTTGTTGTCATCTTTATTAGGGATTTTGCGATGAAGGAAGGGATAATTATTTTAAACATGGTCAGTCAGACCATTTTATTAGAAATTGTTCGATTGGTAAGGGTTATTCAGGAGAGGTCAAAGCTCCGATTGCTTCATCTTATGCTCCTACGGCTATTGATTCTGCTTCTCCCACCAATGAATTTTGACTAGAGGGACCTCTTATTCCTCAGTCTGCGAGTCTGATAGTCAAGGATTTTGACTGGAATCTCTTTGAAAGAGAGGTTGTTTTGAATGTCTATGCCCTCTATAAGGACTACAACTGTTGGGTCACCTATGCATTTTCTTAAGCAAGGAGACATGGAACACTGGATGAACTGAGGCAAGATCTAAAACCAATTCAATCTTAGAAGCTACTTTGCCGAAGTGATTGAGAATTTTAAAGGGACCGACACATTGGGGATTGAGCTAAGCCTTCCATTCTTGCTGAATGTCTTCACTTTATTCATGGGAGAGATCTTTAAATAAACATAATCACCAATCAAGAACTCGAGATCCTTTCTAAATATACATGAACAGAAATATGAGAACATAACTGAGTCTGTAATGTGTGTCATGGACTAAGCATCGTGAGCTAAACTGTGCCATTTAGTACATAGCTTATGACTGAGATTGAAGCTAGAGAGTAAACCTATGAGTACCCACAACTTTAAACTGGATTCATTACATGAAGAGGAAAATAGAGTGTCTAGTTCATGGAAGTTTGGGAATTATAGTGTATCTCCCTCTTGGGATACTATGTCCCTTGAAGAATGCTAACTTGATTGAGATGTTGAGGAAAATTGAGGCGATGCATAAGGCACCTATGAACTAAATCATGATTGTAAATCTAGGATTTGAGAATGAGACATAAAACATAGACTGAGCTACACGCGCAACTACATGATTGGTCCATCTTAGAATGGTCACATTCATGAGACTTCAGATAATGTGACTAGATGGACAGAATGGGAAACATATGAATGCTAAACTGAGGTACTGGCTATTTAAACTAATTCCTACTGACTGACTTATTTGATATGCTGGCTGATCGATGGCTGAGTACTGGATATATAAGACTGAACAGTACTTAATTTTGATAACTGGACTTAAACTGTAGACTATCATGCATAGAAGGTAAGAACTGACTGGGTAACATGAGGTAATTGAGCATAAATAAATAAAAGTTGTATTATCTTAAGGATGCAAGACCAAGCGTATAACATGACTTAGAAACTCTCTCTAATTAGAGGTACTAAAATACTACTAACTGAGTAACTGTTGGCCATATTCTATGGTCGGGTAATCCTAAAAGTAAACTGAGTTTTTGATTTGGCTGGACTATGACTGGGGCTGAGATTATAGCTGTAAAGTAATTGAGACTGTAACCACAACTAAGACTGTAACTAAGGTTGAATGCTGGTTTCTGATAACTGAGGTTTAGACTGGTACTGAAACACTAAATTCTAATGGCTAAGCAACTGATAATTGAAAGCCATGGTCCACATTCCTTAATTGAAGACTAGATGAAGAAACTTGAACTTTAGGTTCCTATTTATTCTCTTGATGATTGATTCATAATATTCTTGAATTGGAAATCTTAAATTTTGGGTTATCTTTGAAAAAGAATGGTGGAAATTTAGATTTCTTGGGGATCAAGATTTGAAGCTCTAGGGTTTCTTGGAGGGCAATTTGATTAAACGTTAGCATATATGGCTTAGAATAGGTTTAATTCACTGTTATTCATGGTTTTGGGGCTTGGAAAAAGAGTAAATTGCCTTTTAAAAATTAAACTTCGAATTGGAATCCCTATTTTAGGACCCACAGTGATGTGGTAGAATCGCTGTGGCTCACTAGGAAAAAATGAATGCCATTTTGGGCACTAGCGTGATGCGGCATAATCATATTGTGTCACTGGAAAAGGATGAGTGTCATTTTTCCCTCCACCGTGATGCAGTGTTTGTCTAATTGGGAATTTTAATGCGATAAAGGCAAATCATATTGAGCTATTGTAAAGGAACAAACAGGAATTGGAACTTCTTCGTGATGTGGGCTAATCACAGTGCTCCACTGGAAATTGGAAAACTACAAATTTGTCCTTTGTTGTGATGTGGTGCTTATCGCGATTCCCTACTACTTTCACTAAAATCGCCATAACTTCTCAACAAAGTATCGGATTAAGGCAAAATTGGTATCACTGGAAAGTTGATTCAATTATCTACACATTAGTGGTCTAGAGCTGTAAAATTCTATACGCATCAAGAGTTATATGCTAATCCTTGACACACTAGGAGATAAATTGAGCTAAGAAAAGTATAAGGTATTACACCCATCTGGGGGTAATGTTGAAGGGGTCCACCCTACTTCAAGGGTTCATCTTCAATCTCACAGTCCTATCCCTAATAATTCTAGATTTCTACCCTTTCTACCAGTCTCCTTAAGGCGAGGTGACTAATGCTAAATTTTTTTGGTTGATTTATGCTATTGCTAAATTGGTTGCTTCTTAGGATTAGCGGGATGGGTCTGGTGCTTTGTCTTCTAATGCCACAAGGGTTGTCCAATTTATAAAAATGGTTCCTTCTACTTTTTTTAGAGTGAAGGTAGAGGAGGATCCACAAGGCTTCTTGGATGAGATAGAGAAGATATTCTCAGTTTTACAGGCTACCAATGTAGAGGGGGTAAACTTTGCATCTTATCAACTCAAAGATGTTGCATGTCATTGGTATGAGGAGTGGCACAAGGATAGAGGTAATGTGAAAGGGGAAGGGTTGTGAGAGGCCTTTTCTAATTCATTCATAGATTAGTTCTTTCCCCAAGAATTGAGGGAAAAAAATATAGAGGAGTTTGTAAATCTAAAGCAGGGGAGGATGTCTGTAAAGGAATATACCTTGAAATTTCACTATTTTTCAAGGTATGATCCTGATTTGATGGCTGATATGCAAGCTATAAAGAGGAAGTTCGCTTTTGGGTTAAATCAGGATCTAATTTTTTAGAGCAAGACTACCTTGCTAATTAAAGATATGGATATCTCTAGGTTGACTGTTCATATACAGAAAGTGGAGGATGAGAAGAAGATATAGGCGAAGTTCAGAGATAGGCAGGAAAAGAGGAGCAGGTTTTCTAATCAGGAAGGTGCTCAGTCTTATGGTGGTAGAGATGGTGGAAAATGACAGAAAAATAAGTAGAAGAGTTATGGTTCCTACTCTTCTGTTTGTTCTGCTTATCAGTTGGATGATAGACATCATCATGGTGGTGATAATTCTCGGGCACAGGGTGCCCAATCTCAAGAGAGCGAAGGTCAGTTAGTTTCTTTATGTACTCCTTGTCGATTTTGTGATCATCCTCATTGGGGTTAATATGATGAAGAAAGGACAAATGATTTAATTGTGGCCAGGTAGGCCATCGGCTCAAGGATTGTTCAGTTAATAAGGTTGCTACGGGAGTGAATAAGATTCCTGTGGCTTCTTCTTCTGCTCCTATACCTGGTGCTATGGCATCTTCTTTTATTACGACTCTTGGTTCTAGCGTTGGTTAGAACAACTTTGGCATCCCAATAGGAATCTGAGGCATCACCTTATGTCATTACTGGTACATTACAACTTTTCCCTTATATCATATTTTGTTTGCTTGATTTAGGGTCTACACTTTTTTATGCGACTCCTTATGTGGATGTATATTTTGGTTTTGAACTAGCAATTATTTTTATCCTTTTTTTATTTCTACCCTACTCAATTATTGCTAAAAGAGTCTATAGGGGGTGTGTGGTATCTGTTGGTTGCAAGAAGACCTTGGTGGATCTATTTGAGTTAGATATGGTGGATTTTGATGTTATTATGGGTATGTACTGATTATATTCTTGTTACAGGTCTTTGGATTGTCGGACCCATTAAGTTTAGGTTCCTTGGTGAACCGGTTATAGAATGGGAGGTTCTTTCTTTAGCTCCTAAGGGGAGGTTTATTTCTTATCTTAGATCTTGGAGGTTAATCTCTAAATATTGTCTTTATCACTTAGTCTGAGTTAAAGATTCTAACTCAGAAGGTCCTTTTTTCTAGTTAGTTCTTATGGTTAATAAGTTTCTAGAGGTCTTTTCAGATGATCTTCTTGGTGTTCCTCTGAATAGGGAAATAGAGTTTGATATTGGTTTGCTTCTGGACACTTATCCAATTTCTATTCCTCTGTATAGAATGGCTCCAGCTGAGTTAAGAGAACTCAAGGAGAAACTTGAGAATCTTCTGGATAAGGTATTTATTTGTCCTAGTGTATCTCCTTGGGGTGTACTAGTGTTATTTGTGCATAAGAAGGATAGTTCCCTTCGAATGTGCATTGACTACAAGCAGTTGAATAAGGTGACACTCAAGAACAAGTATTGTCTTCCAAGGATAGATGATCTCTTTCACCAATTACAAATGCCAAGTTCTTTTCTTAGATAGATTTTTATCTGGGTTCATTAACTAAAGATTAGGGAAGTGGATATCCCTAAGATGGCTTTCGTACTCGATATGGGCACTTTGAGTTTTTAGTAATATCATTTGGGTTGACTAATGCCCTGGCAATATTTATGGATCTGATGATTAGAGTATTCAGGCAGTATTTGGATCTCTTCATTATTGTGTTCATTGATGACATTTTGATTTATTTGAATAGTGAAGTGGATCATGCTAATCACCTCTTTATGGTGTTGCAGACCTTAAATGAACAATAGTTGTATGTCAAGTTCTCTAAATGTAAGTCTTAGTTTAATGTTGTGACTTACTTAGATTGTATTATTTTTAGTAAAGGGATCATGGTGGATTCACAGAGGGTTGTTGTGGTGAAGAGGTGGCCTAGACCTACTACTCCGTCCAATATTCGAAGCTTCTTGGGTTTAGCCGGGTATTACAGGCGATTTATGGACAACTTTTCATTGATATCTATTCCTTTGACTAAGTTGACTCAGAAAAAGGCCAAGTTTTCTTGGTCAGATGCTTGTAAAGGGTCTCCAATTTTGACTTTGCCAGAAAGAAATGATGGGTTCGTGGTTTATTGTGATCCATCTTGGGTAGGGCTTGGGTGTATGTTGATGCGGCATAGGAAGGTTATTGCCTATTCTTCCAATCATTTGAAGGTACATAAGAGGAATTATTCTACTCATGATTTGGATCATTTGGTGGTTGTGTTTTCTTTAAAAATATAGTGGCATTATTTGTATTGTCCACGTGTATATCTTTTCTGATTATGAGAGTCTACAGTATGTGTTCACCTAGAGAGAGCTTAATGTTAGGTAGAGAAGATGGCTTGATCTTCTCAACGATTATGAGATGAGTCTTTACTATCACCTAGGTAAGGCTAATGTGGTTGTTTATGCTCTTAGCAGGTTATCCTTGGAGTGTTTGGCTTATGTGGCAAAAAGAAAGTGAGAATTGGTGAAGTATATTCCCCGCTTGGATAATCTTAGAGTTCGTCTCTTGGACTCCAAGGAGAGTGGTGTGGTGGTGCAAGAAGTGGTTCAATCATCTCTTGGGGAAGAGATTAAGGAGAAGCAAGTGTTGAATTCTATCTTAATGAAAATCAAAAGTGACATTGGTGGGAAAAAGGTGGTAGTGTTTGAGATCTATGGCTATTGTACTTTACAGTACCAAAGGAGGTCGTGTGTTCCTGATGTTGACGATTTACGTAAAAGGGTTTTTGCAGAAAAAAAGTTTTGGCTGAGGCGCATGAGTCGCGCTATGTTGTTCATCCCTGCTCAACTAAGATGTATTATGATCTCAAGGAGATCTATTGGTGGAATGGTATCAAGAGTGATGTGGCATATTTTGTGGCCAAGTGCATGATGTGTCAATAGGTTAAGGTTGAGCGCATGAGGACAGAAGGGTTGTATTAAGAAATTAATTTTCCTAAATAGAAGTGGGAAGTGATCAATATGGACTTCGTTATCGGTCTTCCTCGGTCTCAGAGTTAATATTATTTGATTTGGGTCATCGTGGATAGGATGACCAAGTCTCTGTATTTTTTGCCAGTGCGGATTACCTTTTGGTAGAGGATTATGTGAAGCTATATCTTCAGGAGATTATGAAGCTACATGAGGTGCCGATTTTGATTATTTCTGATCGTGGCATGTAGTTTACGTCTCACTTCTATAATCTTTTCAAAAAAGGTTGGCGACTAAGGTGAGTCTGAGTACTGCTTTTTATCCGCAGACTGATTGGCAAGGGGAGAGAACTATTCAGACATTGAAGGATATTCTTTGATCCTGTCTGATTGATTATGGTGGAAATTGTATTGAGCATCTACTTTTGGTGGAGTTTTCTTACACCAATAGCTATCATTCTAGTATTGGTATGGCCCCTTTTGAGACATTGTATGGTAGGAGGTGTAGATCTCTTATTGATTGGTTTGACTTTGGTAAGGTGGACATGTTTTATCCTGACTTGGTTTACCAAGCTATGGAGAAGGTGAAGGTGATTCAGGATAGGCTTAAGGCTGCCCAAAGTAGCCAAAAGTCCTATGCGGATGTTAGGCATAGAGACTTAGAGTTTGGGGTTGGGGATAAGGTTTTCCTTAAGGTATCTCCCATGAAGGGAGTATTACGGTTTAGAAAGAAAGGAAAACTCAGTCCCTGGTATGTTGGTCCTTATGAGATTTTGCGGAAAGTTAGTAGTGTTGCTTATGAGTTGGAGTTACCTTCTATCTTGAGCTTGGTTCATCCAATCTTTCATGTTTCCATGTTGAGGAAGTGTCTTGGTAATCCTTCTTAGATTGTTCCTTTGGAAGGATTGGGTCTCACGGATTCCTTGTCTTATGAAGAAGTCCCAATTGAGATCGTAGTAGGAAGGTTCGTCGGTTTCGGACTAAAGATGTGGCTTCAGTTAAGGTTCTTTGGTATAACCATAAGGTGGAAGAAGCTACTTGGGAAGCGGAAGAGGACATGAAGTCCAAGTATCCGCATTTATTTTTTGCTCTTGGGATTTGTGCGGAAGGTATGTGTCTTTAACACATCTTTGTTTCCAGATTTTTGTAAAGGAAAGATTTATATCCTTGCCTCTTTGTTCGAACCTTGTTAAATATTGGGAATATGTTTGATAACATAATGCAAATGACTCTAGCATGTGGTTACCCCCACCTTGTCCGTCATTTGGGGACAAATGTTCTTAGTGGGGGAGACTGAAATACTTTAGTCTCTAGACCTTAGAAAATTTCATAGAATTCTAATCTATGGATCCAATACGACTCATATTTATGAGCCGTCTGATGGGGTACGGATGGTATGGTCCGGTCGAATGCTGACCGATGTTGGTTTATGGGATGGATTTTGGTTACTGGAATGGATATGACTTAGAGTTAGAGTCATATTGGTGGTTATGGATCATTTGGTTCCTTAACATTATCTTAGACTTGGTTACATAGGTTGGATCTGAGTACGAGTGGATCACCATGAGTTGTAATCCAGGGTATGAATTATACCAGGGACCCACATGGTAAACAATGTTCAATTCCACAAGTATTTTATTCTGCCATGGATACAGATCATAGAGACTTGGTTAGATGAGTCATATACTGGATAGTGTTTGATACAAGGTTTGAGGCTTGGATACGAGTAGTGGATGCTAATCACATTGGGAGGGTAAGACTCCTGAGGGCCAATCATATCCTTGTGATGGGATTTTTGTGCAACTTAAGTTGGGGTATTCTAAACATTTCTCGACTTATCCTAATAAGGCCCCATGACATCTAACCTACTTTGGAGGATATTTACCATATTATTCTATTCATTAACACTTAGAAACTCTTCCAAAACTCTTCATAATTCTCTTAAGAGCTATAGGGCAAGGGGAGCTAGGGTTTCAACTAAGGGATCAATTTGGTACTTGTCTTGGTGATTTCTTTCCATCATCATATTGGTGTAAGGTATGTTTCTATTCTCTTATTGTTAATTTAATTAATGGCATGGTTAATATTAATGTTTTCATGGTTTACTATTGCATGACTTTGGCTTTCAAATATGATTTGTTGGTTTTGATGTTAATTGCTTAGTTATGGTTTCCCATGGTTTTGATAATGCTTTTATATGAATTAATGGTGGTTTTGGATAATTGGATTGAATGGGAATGGTTTATGGTACTTGGAATTGGTTTTGGTAACATTATGCCCCCAATGTGTTTGATAAAATGCTTATAAAGATCTGTTCATTTCATTGACTTCTTTTAATTGAACTCTTGCATGTTTTAAAGTTGGTAAAGGAATTATGCATGGTTTAAATGGTTTGGAAAGGTTAAAGGCTAATTTTTTATGCTTCTGGGGAACATGGAAGTCTCCCAAGTGGTTTAATATGGTAAATAGAAGGGCACTTGAAAGTCCTCTTAAACCTATAAATGGTTGGCTATGGATGATACTTGCAAGTAAAGGTTGGTATGATGATACCAATATCAATTGCCTTGGTTAATAAATGGATAATAGTTTAGTTATTTGAAAACTGGTTTGAATTGGGCAATAATGGCAGGATGTGTAGCAAAGTCATAGAAGGTGGAGGTTTCGGGGGGACCAAAATTGGAAACTCATATTTCCCACTATGAGGTTGGTCTTGGTGACCCTGTGCATGATGTCACACTTTGTTTTGTGGATTTAATAGTCATCCCATAGGATATTTCCCTGGTCGTGCAGCTACACGCACTGGGTCCCTTTCAGCAGGGGGAGCCGAACCCATATACCACGTGGGTGGTTTAGGACGGCAAAGCTACACAGCCCAGGTAAAGGTTTTAAAGGCATGCATATATATATATATATGTATGTATATATGTATGTATGGTTGTATGCATCATGGATGCTTTTACTTGGTTTTATAAATGGCATTATTTTATTCTTATCCTGAGATCATACTAGCGGTCACTCGCTAACGCTATCTATTGGTAGTTGTATGCCCACGCTATGCAGGAATCAACCATTCTACTTCTTTTACATAGTGATTGACTCGGTGAAAAAATTTGGATTGGAGTGGTGAGCTTCCATTCTTTCATGAGGCTCCATTTCATGTTATGAATATTTTTTAGACATTTTAAATTTATTTTAGATATTGGTTTTAGCTATGGTTGGGGGCATATCCCAACCGGATTTTGTTACTCTTTTGGATAGAGGCTTTGTGGTACTTCTAAGGGTTGGTATATGCGGGATCGGTATAGGTATCAGCCTTGGCATTGAAATAGGATAGGAGGCTGGCATCATCAGACATAATTTCTAACTGTTCCATCCTATTACATTTTGGGATTAATTGTATTATGTTTTGGAATGTCTATGGTTATGGCCTTGTTTGGTGTGGTTTGGTATGGTTGGATTATTGGTATGAGATGGTTGGACTCGGTTTGATTGGTCATAGTTGTGATCTATTCCCAGGGTCTTTGTGTGAGATATTACACTATTATGTTTTAAGCTCGGAATTCATCTAACTCAGGGAAGACGACTGGAGGTTGGGTTAGGTAATGGGGGTGTCTTCAGACCTGGTCAAACTTAGGACACCCATTGCAACAAGGCCCCAGGGCGGGTCATCTCAGAAACATAAGAAACCTTTTCAAAGGTTAGAGGATGACTTTGAGCATTTTCCAGAATATTCTATTTGTAGTAAAATTTTGAAGGACCTAGATGTCTGTATTAGAGAACCATTTCTATATTAGAACTCTTGGTTTTGCTATACTACTTGCATATGGGAGTTTTCCCATATTATTGACTTACCTTCTGAAAAAAATTTTGTGATTAACACATCATATTAGGGCATATTGTTTTTAAGGTTGTGAATTTTGATAATTGCTTTAGTGTGATAATTCAATTCTATAACATTTTGTGTCAATTGTTAATTGACATTGTGTGGAAGGAGAAAAAAATGAGAAATAGTAAGGAAACTCTTATTTGATTGTCCCCTCTAGTTATTAGGTTGAAATAGTGGATGGACTTGCTAAAATTAGGACAGAAAATATCCTAATTACATAAAGAATCAATATAAATAAGTTTAGGTAGTCTATGAGTCATAGGATCATTTAATATCTTAGTACTTTCCTCAAGCTTATATATACAACTTGTATGTATCAAGTTTATTAAAAATGTATTTAATATGAGGACTACTGAAGGATATCATGATTCTATATATCTTTTTCCAAATTATATAGCAATGTGTCATTAGTGTGACCTTCTTTAATGAAGTAGTAGTCCATCTCAACATGGCTAGTCCTCTCATGTAAGACATGTTGTGATTCAAATTGAAGCACAACTTGATTATCACAAGTTTTATCTAATTGATTTCTCCAAATTTCAATTGTTTAAACAATTGTTTGATCAAAATTAGTTCTCATGTTGCTACAACCATTCTAGGATATTTTGCTTCTAAACTAGATTGAGTAACCACATTTTAATTCTTACTCTTCCAAGATACCAAATTAACTCATACCAAAACATAATCACTCAACATCGATTGTCTATCAGAGATGATCCCGCCTAATCAACATTTGTGTATCAACAACAATCTTCTCCTGGCATCGATCCTAGAAAGAAAATCTTTTTCCCAAAGTTGATTTTATATATTGAGGAATATATACAACTACATTGCAAATGACTATCACATGTCGAGTACATAAATTAACTTATTGTTGTCACATGGAAGGTAATAATCCTCATTACTAATGAAATCCGAATGATCTTTAGACTAATTAGAATTTCCTTTTCAGTTGGCCAGAATCTATTACCTGAACCCATTACTTGAATAAAACTAGATCTTGTGGGATCATATTGAATATTTTATGATTCATTCTGTACCTTGCTGAAAAATCGGTGAGTCGTTATGAGATAGTTCAAACCGACCAGTCTTAATATTCCTTGATAGTTAAAGTGCCTAAAACTAGTTATACTTGTCTCTTCAACTATGTTTAGAGAATATTTTTTTTTTCTAAAATAACAATACCCAATTCAGACTAAGCGGCATCAATACTAAGAAAATATTTCAACCTGCTTAGCTCTTTCGTCTAGTAGTGGTGAAACAAATGTTAGTTCAATTTCTTGATGCTATCTTAATCATTACCCATGATGACTATGTAGTCAACATAAACTACCAAGTACATGTACATATCTAAAATATCGGTTGAGCACAAAATGTTAAATTGCTCTGCAATTTATACCAAACATCAGAATAACTATGTTGAACATACAAAACTAGGCTTAGAGAGACTATTCCAGACTTTAGACTGAACAATGCAATTAACAAACAAGACCACGACTTGTGTATAAAGCAGGGATCTCTTTGATCATAGCCTGCTAGCTTCCAAGATGAAATACTGCTTCATTAGTAGACTTAGGAATAGAAATATGGAGAAAGGAGACACAAAGGTATATCATTGTCATGGCGCTTTAGGTGGTAAAGAAGTGGGACAAGATAAATGAGAGATATTGATACAATACAAAAAATTTAGAATACAAAATGTAGAAGTGGTAATACCTTAAGGGATTTTTAAAGGACTATTGAAATTCAGGACGATATGACCAATAAACATAAGATTTCGTTGGTGGTTAGATGAGTAGCGCAAACATTTATTTTGCATTAGAAGCTATATTTTCCAGTAAAAATCTTGAGTCATGGTTGGAGAAGGGTCTTTGCAAAAAAATAACTGATAAAACATAGATGGACAACGTTAAACATAATAGACAACCCTAACATAATAGAAATAATAGGAAGAGATAATTGAAAAGGCATCTTATGCCTGCTAAAGAAAGACACACAATGTTGTTCTAGTACAACTAGTAGACTCATCTACTAATGGTGGGTTGCACGGTGAAGATGTTTTTCCTAGTAGTACTAGAATCTGTAATGTATGAACAATTGGATAGTGTCTTTTGAATGACAGTTGATTTTCTTTTATTATGTGGATGGTAAATGTGCATTGTAATACCCTGTATGTTCTTAGCTCAACTCAGCCCTTACTGCTTACTTAAGAAACTTAGAGCCTGAAAATAAAACTAAGTATTGGAGACTTGGTCTCACTTTGACCCCTTAAACTGCAATGATTTTATTTTCAGCCTTCCTGAGATTGTATTGTTGATTTTAAAGTTGATTCATGATCGGGGTAGTAAGTAGTACATCTAGGGTGAGTTTTGGACTTTTTGGTTGAGTGTAAGGGTTAAGTTTGGAAACTAAAATAGTAGCTGCCCACAATATACCAGCGTCGCCCGTTCCATAGCGGCACTTCGGAGCCCACGTCGCCCACTCCATAACGGCACTGCAGAGCCTACCTCGCCCACTCCATAGCGGTGCTACAGAGCCTGCGCTGCCCGCTCTATCGTGCCTCATATTTTCCAGCTTTTGAACCCGTATTTTTTAAGGGCAATTGGGTCTTTTTCCACCCAAATTCGTCCTTAACACAAAAATTAAAGCCTTCAAGGAGTATGATTTGCCCTATAACTCATAATTTCTTTCTAAGAAACTAATCCTCTCTCAAGAACAAACCCTAGATTCCTCCAAATTCAAGCTCAAATTTCAAGGAAGAAACTAAGAACTTCCGCTAATTCATCAACTAGGGTATGTGGGGTTATGAATAAGGATACTTCTTTTATCCTTGTGCCCAAAACTAGTTTTTAAAGTTGAATTTACATGAGATTATATGACATGTAGTTTAGGGTTCATACCCAATTATCATTATTTAAAGATTATGATGTTACAAGTATTTTAAATGTTGAGTTGCGTGTCTATTTTCATAGCATTATGCATGTGACTTGATGTTACAAATTGAGAATTGAATTTTATTATTGTGACTAGTATTGATAAATAATTTCAAGATTTTGATTATTGAGCATGACTTTATGACAATTTGACATGAGTTTGAAACATGGGTTGTTGAACCCCAGTTTAAATATTGATAGTTCAAGAAGCTTGTGCTTTTAAGCATCCTACGATTAGCTTATATTCATATTTTTAATAAGATTTGATCTCTTGATCCTCATTTAAGATATGGAATGCACTTCATAGTTTTGATCACAATTTTGATTATAGTTTAAAGTAAGTAGATTATAACTAGTTTTCATTGTAAACCCTTATGCTATTTTTAAAGTGGATTTCCTGCAAAATGAGCATACAGATTAAAGGAAGTAGTATTTCGAGAACTTGAACATCTAGTTTCCGGGGAAGCTTCCGCTTTACCAAAGTCCTTCAGTCTTGTCGAGTTGCGAGTTTTGAGTCTAAAAAACCCCATCCCACTTTCTTTGGGATAGAACAAAATTTAGGTGAGAAATAGATACCAAAAGTGATAGGAGGGAATCGAAACCTAGTACCGTCCACCACCACGACAAGCATTGCCAGAGAATCAGTTTTCCTATTTCTTGAAGGTGAAGAGACATGTTTTCCCTCAAGAATCTTGTGTTAGCTGTCCTTTCTAGAATGTGCCAAGAGGGAAGTCATAGTCCTTACTCCAAAAGTTTGAAGAACTCAGAATAGAATAATTGATAATTGGCCCCCGAAACATCGTTGCAGGACCAGGTTACCACTAAAAGTTTCATGTTTTGATTAGAAAACACTAAATAAAGCTTGCCTTACTCAAAGCAAATCTAGTTAACATGTGCCACAAGAGCTCTGAGACAATTACTCATCTTTTTCTGCATTGTAACTAATTTGTGGAGCCTATTCTATTATATTCTATGTTTGGACTTGTGTTGCGTTATGCCTTAGGTAGTTAAAGAAGCCTATGAAAGATGGTATTTTTGGAGAGTTTGATAAGGTTATTAAGAGGAGCCATAGAATGATCCTGCAACAATCGTTTTGCATTTGGAGTGAGATGGAAAAGAACCTCCAATTCACTCTTTAAAAGCTAGGTGCTTAGATAGTTTCTTCAGCTGGAACTTTCTTTCTCTTGTTAATCGCTTTGAAGATTTTTTTTTACTTTGTTATCTCCCTGATCATAACATAGCCATATGCAACGGGTCCAACTTATTAAACTCTTTCGTTCTAATGCATCTGCTTGATGCATTTCATTTATGACATTTCTTACTTAAAAAACCAAAAAAGGAACGAGGAAGGAAATATCCTAATTACATAAAAGAAGAAGGAAATATCCTAATTACATAAAAGAATAGAAAAGCTTGATTTTTTAATTTAAAAGCTAAATCATTAAAGAACACACTTTTATTTATTCAATTATGCATTCAATGTGGTTATCATGTACTATTAGAGTTTAAATGATAAGTTGTAATCATTTTAATTTCTTTTACATTTGAATAAGAAAATTTGGTCGTGATTTGTGCGGTCGTTAAAAGAACTAATTCTTTTCCTAAATTAATTTTATATTCACTCTATTATCTAATCGAAATATTATACTATCCCACTTGTTTTAATTTTATTATGAATTGATTGCAAATGATGAAAGAAAATAAAGCGTAACAAATTTAATATTTATTAAATGAGGAATAATATGTTCCTCATTAATATGTTAAAAATATATTTATCAAGAACAATTTATCGTATTTTATTAATTTACATCATATATTTTTGGTGAGTGTCTAAAAAGTATCTCACAATGTGAAATAACTGTAAAATATTAATTTAACAAATAAATCAAAACTTGAAACTTCAACTAAAAAACTGTAAAATATTAATATAATAATATGTTAGTAGAATTTTGTATCACTCTAAAATGAGACGTCACTACTCGATTTATATATTTAGTATATTCTCAAAAAACATAATTTATATATATGCGTAAAAGTCATTAAAATTATAATAAATAGTAAAAGTGAACCCATATATTTTAACATATAACGGCTTGATACTAAAAATATTAAATAAATAATTTAAATATTTGTTCCATCTCCATCTCTTCATAACATATATCTTGCTTTCATCACACCTAAAAAAAAATATTTTGAAACTCTGAAAACAAAACCTTAAAAAATACCACTCACTTGTTTAACCAATAAATTTTTAGTATTAACAAAATCACCCACTTACTAGAGTTTTTAATTCGTATAAACACTTGTGAAATTTTCAATATATATATATATATATACACATATATATATATATATATATATATATATATATATATAGTGATGTGGCATATTTTTTGATCAAGGATTCTATTTATTGTTTTTTTATTTTGGCCATTTCTTCTCATTTATAAAATAAAATATTCAACGACACTAAATTCGATAAATACTCACCACTCAATAACTATACAATTATAGTTACTATAATGCGTTTGTTTAAAAACTAATGAAGCACGAAGAGCAATGTTTTAAAATTCTCCGTAAACCTTCTTAGTTGCAATTCTTATTAATTTTTCAATTAATGAAGAAGCAAATCAAGCATCGTATCCTAACATCCTATTATTTTTTGTATTCAGCATTATGAATTCTCTTAAGTAAATTTCTCTTTATTAAAGTAACACTCCATGATTTACCTGTTCATTTTATTTTTCTTATTTATTACGAATCAGAAGAGCCATTCAAATTCTACGGTTACATTTATCAATAGCCATTTGCTTTACTACCATAATGATACATTAATGTGTAATATTTATCATAATATTAATAATGTGTAACTCCTAGCAAATATACATATATTTTATGAATATTTCAAGTAGAAATAAGAAAAAAGCCAAAAATATGAGAAAAAAGATCGATCTAAATGATAGTCAAGAGAAGTATCATATCAGCTACTCTATTCCGACCTTCACATTATTCATCTATTAATAAATATAGGTTTATATGAATTTAACTAATATAAAATAAATTAAAAATGAGAAGAAAGAAGAAATGAAAATCAAAAAAGGAAGTAACACAATTAAATTCAAATCTTTGGCATTCCTTTTTGGTTTATTTTTTTTTTCTTTATGCCTTTTTTCTTAATTTTTCTTTCTTCCTCATAGTTAATTATGAGTCTTTCCTAATTACAACAATTATTCTCCGTTTAGTTTTAAAATTTTCTTTAAAATCATAAGTAAATTTATTCCCTTTTTCTCCACGTAATATTTAAAAAAAAAATTAATTTTATTACCTTTTTTAGTTACATCTTCCATCATTTATGTAATTACGATGACTAATATGGAACAAAACAAAGGACTATTAATTGTAAATTTATAAACTTTAATTTTGGCAATATTTATCACTTTATTTTTTTCTCAATTTCATGTAAAATCCCCCAATATTAAACTTTATGTAAAATATTCTCATCTCTTTTTCATATAAAATAAAAGAATTTTAACAAAAATTGATTGAAAGATGAGAAAAGGATAATTTTCTACATCAAATTAATGATAAATTCAAACTAAAACTTTTTTGTTTCTCTTTGATTTTTTGAGTTTTCCTATTCTTTATTACCATAAATGTCCTATCAAATCAGAATTAAAATTCTTTTCTTTTCTTGTCATAATGTTTTAAAAGTCTTCCGACTTTCTTGCCTTTTTATTTTAAAAAATTTGTATGTCCTGTCAGTTATATAATTTATTGTTATACTTTACAAATTTAGGATGACTATATTTGGAACAAAATAGATAAATTACTGAAAAATTAAATTGTAATTTCGACAATATTACCTTATATACTCTATGTTCTTCTTATTTTATTTTTCTTAATTTTATGTAAAATTCCTAATATAAATCTTTTTCTAAAATAATGAAATTTTTTTTCTCATACAAATTTAAAGTATGCTAAAGAAGAATGGGTAGAGAGTGAAGAAAAGAAAACCTACTATATTCATATAAGAGCCAAAATTAAAAAACATATCAAATGAACAGTAAAAAAATTTCTTCATAAAGTGTTCTTACACTTTTTTTCATTTTCTTCGTTCTTACGATTCGTGCTTCTTATTTGGCTTCTTCATATTTCTTCCGCATTTCTGCTACTTCTGCTTTTACTTCGCCTTCTGCTCCTCACCTGCCTCCTTCTTTTATTACCAAATCTGCTCCTTGTATGCCTCCTTCTTGTATCACCAAATCGATATCAATGAAATTTATAACATATAGCTGAACTCTATCATATTTATGTTAATGTACGCTGCACAAAGTAATGAAAATAGAATGCTGGAGATATATTGCATGGTTGTTTATATAGTAATTATTTTTAAGTTTTAATGGTGCAAAAACCTTTCAAATTCTATTCAGTTAATGAAGAATTATGATGTAACTGAAAGAATTTGTTTAGAGAAAGCTAAAAAAGTCTTTTGTTAAACGAGAGGATTAATTAATTTTAATTTTAAAATTTCAATGAAAGAACCTCAAAGAAAACCAGAAAAAAAGATAATTGTATTTCCTGATCACTGAGGCATGCCACATCAACAGCCTCTAATGTCTTATATATATATATATATATATATATGTATATATTATTAAAAAATAATTGTAAAAGGTAACTTACACTCTATATTTATTGTATGATTATGTTTACCAAATATAAAAAGGATTCCATATCTCTTTAGTTTTATTCTAATTATGCAACATGATTGAAACAATCCGCAATTTACACCACTGAAGAAATCACCAACTTGTTTTTAATCAAACTATAGAGATGGAGAAATTTTGTGGTTAGTATACAATTGTTAATTTTAATAGTAAGAAACTTTTTAAAGTAATTACTCACTCATAGAAAAATTATCAACAATATTTATTTATTATGAGGTCGAAAAGATTCTTCTGTCACACTTTAAAATTAACTGTCAAAAGTTTAATTAGATCTCTAGATAATTATTGAAATTGCATCTATATATCAAGGGAAATTTTTTAGCAAGATCTCACCATACAATGAAACAATAATTTATTTTCAGTAAAAAAGGATTAAATTATAATTCTACCATCTAGTCAATAATGTAAAATAATTTTATTAGTAGTCAATAAAAATTGGATAAAAAAAATGATTTCAAAATCTCAAAATAATTTAATGGACCAGGATTAGAAGATGATTTTGATATCAGGAAGAGAGCAAGAAGTGAAGATCCAGAATAGCAGAGAAAGGGGGATAAAGGAGGGAGTGTTTAAGAATTAAAAAAAAAGAAAAGAAAAACTGAAGTTAAAACAATTTGCACATAATTCAACCATCAACCAAGGAGCTCTAAGTTGGTATCGTTATACCAATATATATATATATATATATATATATATATATATATATATAGATGTATAGATAGAAAGATGTATAAATAGATAGACACATAGATAGATGTATAGATAGATAGATAGATGTATAGTAGGATAAATAGATACATGTATAGATAGATTTATAGATATATAGATAGATAGATAGATAGATAGATAGATAGATAGATGGATGGAGGGATAGATGGATGGATGGATGGATGGATGGATGGATAGATAGATAGATAGATGCATAGATTGATAGGTAGATGTATAGATAGATAGATGGTAGGTAGATAGATAGATAGATGGATGGATGGATGGATGGCTAGATGGATAGATGGATCGATAGATGGAT